>NC_060900.1:20408665-20693665 GCF_014805685.1 Silurus meridionalis
GCATACAGGCTTTGTTTGATTAAAGCTATTCTTGGAGGTACAACACACCTTATAGCTCTAAACATAGCAGGAGCAAATCCTTCAAGCATGTAGCCAAAGCGCTGTCTGATTGACCGAACAGAAAGTCTCGTACAATGCTATCGTAAAGCTCTCTTGCTTTTAACACATTGAGAGACAATAATGATTTTATTTATGACTAAACTAGTCTAGAGATGTGAAACCCAAAACACTGGTTAACAACTTGCAGACTTAATTCCACCGGTCTGCACCCATCTTCTGACCCTTAGTCTGTATAAACCCATGTGGCTAACTTGCCGCATGGTATATTAGCTCACTTTTGGTCATTGACAGCCAACCAGCCCAGTAGACTGACTGAAATAATCAATGATTCGTCTAACACTTTATTCAACATGTTTTTGTTTTGGTGAAATGTGATATAATTGTAATACTGCAGGATCTGAAATATAGTATGTGCTGTAGATGGGATATCATGTTCATCACCAGCTGATCTTGGTTGATTATTGATCGGTAGCTCATTAAGATAGAAGGCACAGAGTGATGTAGTGTGTTGAATTGCTAACTTACAGGTCCCAAAAATCCTGAGATCCGGGTTATACTTATCTCCCAAAAAATAATGAACGTGCTATTTTATTAGCATAAAGTAAATACTTAAAGATGAACACTTTTCTCCAAAGTATTGTTTCTTCAGAATACCCTGAAGCATAAAGTCAGTAATCTTAGCCTGGAATTGGCTAAGCTTGAATTACCGTTGGAATACCAAGCAATTTCCTTGTAAAATTAGACAACCCGATGTCACAAACATTTTGGCACAATTAATGATTATATACCTTGTTATACTTCCCATGTTGGGAAAATTCTCAGTTGATTTTTGAAAATATTTCGAGCCAATTTTCTTTATTTATACTTCATTTATTCAAGCTCTGAGCACACCGGATGTTTTGCGATGAGAAATCAGAAATTTACGTGTAACCTTGTTTGTAATGGAGCATAAATCTACCGTTTGTAACTGTGTGCATGCTCACTTGTAGGTTTTTTCCTTTTTCCTGTCAAATGGTTACAGATGTATATCAATGGTTGCAAATGTGTTATAATTTCTTCAATGAGAATTTTTCTCTTTATACAGACTTTATTGAAGTTGGTAAAAACATTTAGGGTAAAGTTAATTGTACATTTCTCTATTAGTGAATGCAAGACACTATTAAGACTGTAGTTGTTTATCTGTAGCTAAGAGTGATAACCATTGGTATACAAAGTTTTCTTGAACATGCATCAAATAAGAAATGAAAACTGCAATTCTTTCTGACTATGGGGCAGATATTTTAACATCCAGTATTCGACTCCAAACTGAATTTAATAGGCACGTCCATTTTATTAAACAATTAATTATCCAGCCAATTGCTAATTGACTAATTTTCATGATTTAACCCAAGCTGACACTTGAGGTTTTTCCTAAATAACATTTATTTATGAAAATATTAAGAGATGCTTTGAAAATGCCTGCCATTCCACATAATTGGTGGAGAGAAGTGAGAAGTTTTAAATACATTTAAATACATGTATTTAAAATGTAGCCAATTTTAATTTTTCTTTCACTTCCCTGAAAGCTTGCCATTGCAGGACAACTGAAGGATTTTTGCAAACAAAGATTCCTCGACCATCGTATCGCTAAAGCTGCATGATTTTTATTATATTTTGTCCAATACTGTACTGTATATCTGAGGTTTTGGACAGAACTTGACTGCTTATCACCCCACTGCCATTTTTCACTTTGTTTGGCAAATTGTATTTAAATGCACTTGCAAATGCCTCCAGACAGGAGTTAGGGGGTGCACTACAAGGCCACCACTAGCTTTTGTTACTAATTTCCAAAAAAAAAACCTGCAGTCATCAGGGCACTTTGCGGAAGGGAAAGCAGAGGTCAAAAGACCACACACTCTAACCTCGTGTAAAGAAAGATCTAGGGTGCTTCTGTTTGCAAACGCCCTTTGCCCTGCCAAGTGCTGACGTGTGTTCTCATAACAGCCTGGTTGATTATGATCGTAAAGAGGCGTGTCTTATCTTTTTCTTTTATACAGTAAGCATTCTAAAGGTTTACAGTGCTTTAGGTTTCCTTTTCCCACATAAACATAATGTAAATAAGTAGGTATTCAACAGCTGTACAAGTTTTAGGGGCCTTTTCTTGCAAGCCTGGCTTGTGTGGCTGTGAGAAAATAAAAAGCTACTACTGAAGCTATGTAAAGAAAAACAAAACGCGTAACCAAATTCTTGCTGTGACGGCTCATTAGCACAAAAAGTGCAGTGACTGAGTGGTGGTGTCCACTCACATAAAACATTTTAAATGTAATATCGCCAGATTAGCTGACACATGTTGCTAAAACCAATATGGTAAAGTATAAAAATAGGAATCGTATAGCCATTAAATAGCATAATAAATGAAAGTGCACAGAAAGGTTTCAACATAAAAAAAGAATCATTTAAAGGAGAAAAATGTAGTTGTTTAGTCAAATGTGTAACCGTTGTTAACCTATAAAGTTTCGTATATAAATTTAGGCAAAAAAATGTACGTTGTTGTGAGTCATTCCTGGATTACTTCCTGTGATGCAGTGTACTGTTGACCATTTAATCTAAAAGTAGATCACAAGAAGTTTCAAATACTCTTTGACTCTGATACACCGTTCTCATAAAGGGGACTGAAAGGCCTCACCGCCCGGCACATGACATGCACCAGTCTGCGATCCAGGTTTGGCCTGTTTGAATACTCAATTCCGATTGGCTGAAACTTGTGCATTCAAACCACAATTTTCGCTCAGTTTGATCACCATTCTAAATTAATGCAGTTATTGCCATAGTAACAGAGCAAAATGTAACATGCACATTAAAAACCTCAGTCATTTGGTGTCTGTTTGAAAATTGCAGTATGGTGGAGTTATTTGTTAGTTATAATTTTTTTATAGACAAAACGTGGACCAACGTCTTGCCGTCCTTTTTCCAAGGGAGAAAGCACAATGTGCTGCTTTTTAAACTGTTACAAGTTGATATCGATCATCTGCATGCTTATGTCTCTTAGTATTAACACGCTTGACAAGCAAACTAGGTCAGCAAGTATTTTGCATCAGGACTGCCCACTCATATGAAACACTTCTGGCCTACTGTGTGTTTTTCTTTGTAGATTTTTTTTAAAGTTTTGATTTAGGAAACTTTTAAAAGTTTTGCAAAACTTGAACGAGAATACTCTCGAAATCAGCTGTTGCAATAGTAGAAAAGCACGTAATTGGCAGTAATTATAATCATTCTCATCTCATTTATTCTGTTTGGAGGGTGAATAGCTTACTTAAATATCTTCTAACCATAAGCCTATTGGATTAATAGCTGGATCTTTTTACATACACCCCCGTATGTGATACAGTCAGTTCTGGCTCTGTGTGGGGAAATGGTGAAAACGCAAGCTAAAGGGAGGGAGAGTTTGGGGCGGAGGGGGGAAAAAAAGGGGTGGCAGGAGGTTTAGGCTGGAATGGACTTTTGGAATCTTTTTGGACTTTTGGAATCTTTGCATTTTGATTTTGGAAGTTGTTTCTGGGTGATTGTGGGTAAGTATAGACTGTGCATGACTGTTCATATCTTTACGATTGCTTGCTTTTCTGCTGTGAAAAGAAAATGGAAAAATAAAACAAAACCCCATCCCGTTTTTTTTTTTTTTTTTTTTTTTTTTTTAAAGAGACTGTTCAAAAGTTCGCATTAGTGCACGTTATCAGTTCAGTGCCATTTAAAATCAAAATCAAGTGTTATTTTAAACGAAGCAGCTCAAAGCTTTTACAAATAATGGTATCAGTCCCATTCTTGTACTCTCACTTTCTTTTCTGTCTCCCTGGGCTGTGTTTCTGACCTACATATTTAGAGGAAAATCCCCCTTTTCCCACTTCTTTCTGCCAAGTCATGCAGAATCCTCAGGCTCCGACTGAACTAATACTCAGTGCTTTTCCTTTTGTTTGTTTTTTTTTTTTTTGTCTTTTATTAGATACATCAGGGGTGGAGTTTGACACGCACTCTAAAATGGTCATGTCCCAAGGAGGAACATTTGAAAGGATGAAAGAAAAGGTAATTCTCTTTATTTTTTTCTCTCCCTCTCTTCTCTCCTGAAAAGACCTGAAAAGTAGCATTCTTGAAGCCCATAATAGGGATGAAGTCATTGACTCTTAAGTGTCTTGTTTTCCTCTGTGCATTTTCACTACTGTTGTGTAGTTTTTTTTTTTTTTTTTTTTTTTCTGCTGCTTTTCTCCTTGTGCCCCACTAGTTTTCAGGTCTGTCACTATTGTCTAGGGAGTGGCTTAAGAATGATGGTACAGAAAACATTAGAGACAAAAAAAAAAATTCTGTGACCAAATGTTTTGTGAGATGAGACTAAAAGACATGCATGTAGTCAGATTTGATAGTGTCTAGTTCATTGTATAATGAGGCTCAGTGCACAGTCCTCTTCTGGATTACGTAATATAATTAGAGGTGTGATGCATTTGCTAGAAGTACACTGATATGTAGCATGTTCTGAATGAAAGTATTTTCCTCCTCCTCCACCACATGAGGGATAGCGAAAGTTATTCATACATTTCCTTGTAGTAAAATTGAAACTCTTACTTCAATTGAAGTTTAGCATGTGGACATCATTGTTAAATAGCCCTGTTAAACTGGCAGGCTTTTGTGATGTCCCATTAGAAACCAAGATAAACCTTATGATAACACTTGCCACCTTCAATATAAAATTGTGAAATACAATTAGAAACATTTTTGGAAAATGATAAACACCCCATAACTAATATTAATCTGATATATTTTGTTGATGCACTCTTTGGTTTTATCATATCAAATGTATTGCTCTTTTTGAGTAAGTGTCTTAACAGAGTAACACATTTTGACTCTGCACCACTTTTCCCCTCTTTATTTTAATCGTTTGCAAATCATTCTAAATCCGACAGATTTGAAGGGCTTCTCCTGTGCTCTGCCTTCTACAGGTCACCTCACAGGTTTTCAGTTGTGTTCAGGTTTTGGCTCTGTGAAGGTCGTTAAAATTTTTTGACTTTCATTTGGTTAAACCAGTCCTTTGTTGGTCTGGGTGTATGCCTTGGGTCATTATCATGCTGAAAGGTGACCTTCCTTTTAATCTTTAGCTCACTAGCTGGTACCTGAAGGTTGTGTACTAATATCGACTGATATTTGTAGCTCCCCATAAATCCATTCACAATGCTAAAAAGCCCCATTTCTGACTAGAGCAGCTTTAAAGAATGATTCTGACACCACCGCGCTGCTCGTGGATATGATGTTCTTTTGGTGTTACAGGGTTATTCAGTTGAGCTTGGATTTTTTTATTTTTATTTTTTGGCCGAGAAAGGTCGTCTAACTCTCCTACCCCGTAGCCCAGACATGTGAAGAATATCAACAATTGTGTGTAGACCATGACTTCAGTAGTATGAGAAAACCAAGGTTATGTGAAGCAAAGCTCATCATTAATTATCTAAATAATTTAATTGATTCCAGCAGTATGATAATTGCTTTTGTACATGTAATTGGTTCATTATGAACAATGCCACATCCCAAGTTATTAAAAGGCTATGCACACTTATGCAACCAAGTTATTATAATTTGACTCTGCTCCTCCCCTTCCCTGAAATATTTTTTTAATTAAGCTTTACTTTTATTTATTTTTATTTTTTATTTTTTTTTTTATTATTTTTTTTACTTAAATTGTAATTTAAGGTTGCAAATAGGGCCTTTTATATCCATTGTATATATACCAGAACTGACATGGCTTTACAAAAGTAGGACAAATTTACTTTCTGTTTAGTTTTGTTCTGTCAATTCTTACTCTTTACAGACACTGGCCACTTCTGATTCTCATTTGTCTGTTTCCCAACAGATCAATGCAGTGAGGGCAGTGGTTCCTAACAAGAGCAATAATGAAATCGCCCTGGTTCTGCAGCACTTTGAGAACAGTGTGGATCGGGCTGTGCAGGCCTTTGTAGAAGGTACATTCCATAGCACAGATTATGCTTGTGTATATAATATCCAAATTAGGGCTGGTATAGGATTAGTTTAACACTTTGACAGGCAAAACCGATCCTATATTCAAGGTGACTGACAGGTGAGCGTCAGTTTGCTTGCGTGTGCATGCTTGCCTTTTGGATGTATTTACACCCAGTCACGCGCAGGTCGAGTGTGCTTCAGGAATTTTGACACCCAAACCAGCCCTCGGAACGCTTCATACTACGCTGATTAAATGGATTGCGAGTGTTTGAAGCAGGAAAATATTTTCGAACAAGCTGATAGGAAAGTGAAATTATATCATCCTCTTAATTGTTTGAATGTTAGAAGTAAGTTAGATTTTATTCACCGACAGGCAAAATCAGGATCCCATCTCTTGAATAGCACAAAGCGTCTCCAGTGGGGAACAACAATGTGTTATATGTTTAACCCCCACTGGTTATTGTTGTGCTGTATGTAGTTTATATGCTGTATATATTTTGCCCACCACACTTGACCGTGTCACCATATTGTTTCTTTTTCTCCCCTCAGGCAGTGCAGTAGAGATCCTGAAGGAATGGAATGTCACTGGTAAAAAGAAGGTGTGTGGGTAATGACGCAGAGTGAATGTCTGCGTCACAGCTTTGCTTTAATACTCCTGAGCTAAATTTAGCTTTAAAGGAAGTGTTTGGCTAGCTCTATATTGTTTTAATGATTTTTTTTGTTTTGTAACAACAGTTTTTCGCAGAGGGTTGCAAATCATGTATATTATTTTAATTGGTTGTGTGTGTTAATAAGTTTCTTAATGATTAAATTTTTGACTTAACAGCCTAAGAAGAAAAAGAAGCCCAAACCCCAGCCGGAGGCTCCGGTTGATCCTGCCCCTTCTGAATCTGTCTCATCCCCAGAGATAGAGTGTGCAGGGGCTGTTAACGGTTTCCATGCCAACGGTTCAGCTGGTGCTGATGGCGAGTCTCTAGACTCGTTGAGCGAACAGCTAGACTCGGCCTCGTTGGACGCAGCCGAGCTTGAGTTGGAGTCTGCTACGCCTGAGCTCTCCATCACAAGTAGGCATGATATTTACCAACATAAACTGCTGTTTCTCTGAAATTGATGCATAGTTTGGAGGCAGGCTGTAGAGTATAGCACTAATACATGGTTATAACCAGCATTATAGCAGTTATGGTTGTCATTAAGTAGGACAAAAGAGTTAGAGAGAGAACAACGTTGTGTAGTCGTTATAAGGCTAGTGATAACAGGAAGCAAACTGTCTGAACAGCATTTGTGTAAACGTGTAAAAGGCCATATAAATGCATGAATAAATGTGTGTGTGTGTATCATAATAATATAGTAAAAAGAAATAAAACACTCAGGACATGCCTCTATTGGAAACTCACTTCTGGAATAGTAATTCTGCTTAGTGTTGAGACGCATCACACCATTTAACTGGTTTTCCCATCATAAATAGCTTTTTATTTAATATTATCGTGTCTCAACATTAGCTTACTTGCTGAGAAACAGTTTTAAATATTTATGCACCAAAATTAAAACCGAAATTTGGAGCGCATTTGGCTGAAACTGAAAACGAAAAAAAATATATATATACCCCACCTGGGTGCCATTTAAGAAACAGGTGTATCCTTTATCATTTGTTTCTTATTAAAACATGTTCTTTATTCATTTTTTTCTTTTTTTTGTTTTGTTTACAGGAGAAGCAGAATCTCAAAAAAGCTTTGCCCCAGCCCCAAGTCCATCTCCCCAGCAAAGCACCAATAACAGAGCTCGACAGAATCAACACAGTTCTCGAGGCAACAAATCTCGCCCGAAACCTTCTAACAGCTCTCACAGTGCAACTCTGTCACATCCTTTTCCACCTGATGATTGCCAACAAGTTTCCGCCAAAAAGATCGGTAAGAGTGGTGAGTTGGTAAATACTGCCATATTGACTGAGATTTGAGATTCTAGATTGTGTATCTGTTCGAGACACAAAAAAAGCAGACAAATGGCACAGGGGAAAAGAGAATACATTCTTTCGGTGATCATCTGACACATAAATACAATCAAGTGCTCCACAAGTACATTGTAAAATGCGCATTGTTTTTTGCTCTACTGTGCACTTCCCTACTGTGATTGCATCCTCAGTATATAGCATGTGCTTGTATTCATAAGGGTAGATGCTTAACATTTCAGCATAGTGACTAAGCAGTTAATAATTTGTGCGTCAGAGCACAGTGCGTGTATAATAAACAGCACAGCAACAATGAAAACAGACTTCAAGGAAACAAGCAAACAAAGCTTTAGTGCTGATTTGCATAATTTTAGTTTGTCAATAGACAATAGATTATCCACGTCTGATAACCTTTGCCTCGTTTTTATTTATTTATTTATTTTTAGGCACAGTGAAGCACAGAGGTGTTTTGAGCTCACATATGTATTTCGATAGCACATTGGGCGTTTATTTATATATCACAGTCCTTTAAATTTATTTGTTTACTTTTACACACACACACACAAATATATTATAAATATATTTATACACATATACACATTTTATTTATAATTTTTCTTTTACTGATTTCCAGCTCTTTTATTTTTTTTTTAAGACACGAAATTGGTGTTTTTCAGTTGCTTTTCTACACACACAAACCACCATTCTTTGGTGGCTATCGGAAAGAAATATGTTTTTGTTCTCCAGCAAACGTCACATACCTATAGTGTCCTTATTACCCATTATGTTTAAGTAATGGGTGTCTCTTTCTTAGTGTCAGTCCTAAAGCAATTCCTGTATACGTGTACCTTCAAAAAGATGCTTTATGTTCTACTAGCAATTCTTTCAACAAATTCCATTAATACCTGGGGGCTCTTAATTGTTCCTCAAAACCGGTTGCATTTTCACCCCCGGCAAGTCTTTGGGCATTCTTGTGTCTGTTTTTCCTCATGCATATGTTTTCTGAGGCTTTAATACACCTTATTAAATTGTATACAGCTGTATTGTGTTCATAAAGATCCAATGCAGAAAATGTGCATGATGTATTTACTCATGGTGAGGAAAAAACAAAGACATGAAGTGCCATGTATCAGTGGTCAATGAGGGGAAACCTAAACTACACATTACATATATTGTTTTTTTTTTTTTGTTCAGTGTTGCTGTTTAGTGCATTTGATTCTGTACGCAATAGTTTGTTCTGGAACACAAAGTAAATTAGAAGTGTGCGACACCAGCAAATACACCGCCTCTGAGTTTAGAAAACCAGAAATGATGGGTTAAAAGCAATACACTTGTCTGCTGATGTTGAAACCAGATGTGAAAACCTCTTTTCTTTGGTTTCTTATTTATAGCTTTGTGGTAAGCCTATCGCCAATATCTGGACTCTAAATCTTTACATTTCCGAGTCCTGATTTTCTGTGATTTAGTTTGGTAGACTAACTGGTTTGTTTCAAATATATGATCAAAATGTTCATGATGTGTCATTCTAAATGTGTTGGATATAATGCAGAGCATTAGTGTATTTTAATGTTGAAATAAGAAAAAAAATAGTTTGTTGTGCTCAAATTTCTTATTAGAGCTTCTTTGATTCCTCTCTCTCTCTCTCTCTCTCTCTCTCTCTCTCTTTCTTTCTTTCTTTCTTTCTTTCTTTCTTTCTTTCTTTCTTTCTTTCTTTCTTTCTTTTCTTTCTTTTCTTTCTTTTCTTTCTTTCCTTCCTTCCTTCCCTCCCTCCTGTTTTGGGAATCTAATTGCCCTGGTCTTGTAAATCGTGATATGTTTACTTCATTACTAAATTTTGTTCAAGCAGAAGCAGTGTAAATTCAGGTTGTTGTGCTTATGTGGCATTAAACCATTTACCTTCTGCTAAAGTAAAACTGGTCACAGAATAAGGTTACTTAAGGGGTGTGGATGCTTGTTTACTGATTTGTAGCAGGCATCAAGTTGAAGGTTTTGACGCTGAGAGCCCAGGTGTTCGTGTGCTTCTATTATTTACCACACGTCTCAGCCAAGAGACTATATTGCTCTCACGGGTATCAGAGAGAGAGAGAGAGTACTGAGCTTCTGCAACTCTCAGACAAGAGTAGAGATGAACAAAATGCATTCGTTCAGCATCGGCTACACAGTTTGTCAACACATAGACCCACTGGCACATTGCACCTGGGATCTGTATGTCACAACAGGGACTAGAAAGTCTCTGACGAATTCTATCTCTATAACTGCAGATAAATCAGTGTACCTTTTAATTGTGTCCTTTTGTATGTGGCTGATTTGAGGCCCTGACTGACATTGTAAACAGACCTGATTTCCATCTGGGCTTGGGTTTCCTTTTGGACCTTCCCTGCCTTTCTTTTTTTTTTCCTATAAAAAAAAAGAAAAAGATTTCAGTGTGATCAATTTTTCAAATGCCACTTTCTCATGATTTTATATAATCATATGTATCATCAGTTTATTTACAACCTCTGTGCATCTGCTCATCCATGCATCAGCCAGCCATGTGACAGTAATGCAGTGAACATAATACCAGTCATAAGCTTCAGTTAATGTTTACATAAAGCATCAGACTGCAGAAAAACATCTAACTCTGTGGCATAGTTGTTGTTGCCAGACAAGACTGGCTTTTGAGTATTTTGGAAACTGCTGATCTCTTGAGATGCAGTCTGTCACGTTTACATAAAATGGTGCAGGAAAGAAATTTATTGTGCAGTAGTTCTCTGGACAAACTCTTTGGATTTGAGAAGGTGAGGGGAGAATGCAATCATAAACCAAACAACCTCTCTCTTTAAACAAAGTGAGCAGAAAAGCATAACACAACACTGATATGAATGGGCTTTAACAGCAGCAGACTAAATCGTGGCCTTACTCATGTTCGTCTTAACAAAAATGGACATTCTAGTACGTAATCTGTCCTCAAGAATCTTGATGGTTCTGAAAGCAAACCCGGGGCTTCTGCTCAGTATTAACGTGATGTTTTGAATGAAAAGTGTAGTATTGTGATCGTGTAAAATACCTCAATAACAATTCACACAAACACTACATATTGTGCAGTCTTACATACAAAATGATTGTGATTGTTAGCCACGTCTTAAACTTCTTTTCTCTTGCTTTCTTTCGCAGCACCAAACATTGACCGCTCAGTGAAGGATCTTCAGCGGTGTACAGCATCTCTGACACGATATAGAGTGGTGGTGAAGGAGGAAATGGACACTTCTATCAAGAGGATGAAACAGACATTTGCTGAGCTACAAAGCTGGTAAATTTCTGTTCTTCTCCCATTGACACAAGATCTTGACTGGCATCTTCAGGATTCTGTGTTCTTTGCTTAAGAACCGGACTGAAGTTGTGTTTACAAGGATTCGCTCTACCGTTTGCCAAAAGAACACTTTAAATACACTACCTGTTTGTGAGTCCTGTCAAGATGATTATATAGGTAGTAGAGATAAAGCTCAGCTTTTTTGTAACGCAAAATGGTATTGATGCTTTAAAAGAGTTGTAGGTGTATGCAGTAAGATATCTTTGTCGCTTTTGCTGGTGTTATTGTGTTTGTTCTATGGTTTACCTTAAAAATGATCTTAACAGCAATGTTTATGCACCATAATGGTGTTTGAGCTTGTGTGGATGTTCTGTAAAGTGTCCTGTGAACATTAAATATATGTTCTGCAGGTCAAACAGTAATGATCACTTATCAATATTGGTCTTCAATATTGGCTCAGTTATACATTGATTTGACTGGTTCCTGTCTGGTCTTCTAGTTTGCTGTGCTTTATGGCGTTATGGTATACAGGATTATGCAGTGTAAAATATATATATAATTTTTTACATCTGTTATTTGTTATATTTCAAATTTCTACAAGTGCAAATTGTACAGAGATGCAGCACATTCGTGAGTTCAAGTACTATGATCTTGTCCAAGCCCAGGATCTTTCTTCATTGTAATTTGTGTAGAACACACAGAGCTGGTTGATGCCACCCTGAGGCATGTTTACTCAGATTTATCTTAACTTCTTAAGCTCTGAGGGAACGGAGTATATTAAATTTATCTTAAGAGCATGATTGCAAATCGAACACATCATGATTAATTGCAACACCGTTTTCTTTTTCTCTTTCACAGTCTTATGGATCGAGAGGTGGCTCTGATGGCTGAGATGGATAAAGTCAAAGCAGAAGCCAGTGAGTATAATATACTTTTATTATTGCTCCTTTTGTTTTCCTGTTAGCAATGAGCAGAACAATCTTGGCTGAAACCATAATTCAGAACACAGGTCAGAAATTGATGTGGGAAGCTTTTTTTTTTTTTTTATTTAAATTTTTTTTTATTAATTTGGTTTGGGAAAACCTCTACAAGGAGGCAATAATCACTGAACATCTTTTACTATTCCAAAAAACCTTAAGTGCTCTGGGGTCTCCATCAAAATAAGAACTTATGCTTTTTGTCAGCCCCTTAGAACACAATCAACTAAAAACCCTGATAGAGACGTGGTAGTACTTTGGTGTGGAGTAGGTCCGGGCGAAGAGCCGGTCAGTGACTCAGCATTTTGGACAGCCACCTTTCTGTATGGTCAAAGGAAACGAGGTGCAAAGCATGGTTCTCCTCAAGGTCTGTGGTGAGCACCTGAGCATAACAGACCTCCTGGGGAAGAAACACTTGAGGCATTCTTCCTCCATGCCCTAAAGCACAGTTAGGTCAGCAACTGACATAGCTAATTAAGTGTTCTACACTGCTAAGCCACAGTCAGCCACTTCCAGGCATTTTCCCACCATCTGGACTGTGCTGTGGATGCTAACGGAAATTAACAGGAGCAGCACCATTTTAAAAAAAAAAAAAATGAAGCAACGATTTATTCTGTGCTATTAAAGATCCCTTCAAGCACACAAAAATCCGGTTTATGTGACTCGGGTGTGTGTTGGTCAGGGGGCAGTGTAGCTGTGCAGGAATGCATACCTCACAAGGAGCCCATTCTCCTGGTCTTTGCCCTGGGAAACACTATCAGGTGTCATGCTTCTCTCAATGGCTCTTTGTGTGTGTGTGCAGTTAGGAAACAGCAGCCTACAGTAATCCTGCTTTCAGCTTCTATGCTCAACTCTCCTCTTTCCTTTCCCTTCCCTTGCTCTCTTGCCAGTCCTTTTCATTTGGGGGGGCACAACCCAGAATCCTTTGTGCCATCCTATCCCATGGATAGGTTTCTCACTGTGGGTAATGTGCATTGCTTGAGAGCTCATCAGTCTTTTCCCTGTACATCACAGTTCTTGAACACGAATTTGCCCTATAAGATTCTCGCACATTACTAAGCATTCCAGATGTCCTCGATAGCAGTAAATATCATACTGGAGGTCTTTCCAGTCTTGTAGTTAATAAAGCCGTCAATTCAAGTTTAGAAGTGCATCATTGTTCAAAAGTGTTTCTTAGACCTAATCATTTACATATGAAGTGATTTACAAATTTGCTGTGCAATGGTTACTTTTTTTTTTCCTTTTCCTAAAGCTGCTGCCTCTAGTGTTTCTAAACCTGTATTGAAGACACATTGGATCAAGTATACATTACATAAATAGAGCCCAATATGGGTTTTTTAAGACTGTGTGTTTTTTCTGCTTTATGTGATATCCACACCCACCCACCCAACTATTCAGATCCTTTTTTTTCTTCAAGGGCTTGTTTTGAAGTTCTCATGAAATGGCACTTGAATTCATTTCTTACGTTGATATACTTTCTTTCGTAACAGGAATTCAGGGATGGAGCACCTTCCCCTACATTATCTAAACAAGCTTAAGTGGTTTAGCAATTGCCCAAATAATATAGTCGGCAATTTAAAGATGACTTGTTTCTTACAGTACAGAATTTTAAAAATTCTCGAAATACACTTTCAGCAACCACTGTGTCTGGCCCTCCTCTTGTTAACAGGAAAATTGTTACATGGCAGTAAATTAAAGCTGTTTTGATATGATCTTTTTGGACAAATCACTGATCCAAATTTTCACTTGCTGTAAATTTTTCACGTACAAGCTGTGTGTGTAAACTGTAGACAATAAGTTTTAAAAGATGTTTTTGAGTTTGAGCATGGATATAGATTTCCCTAGGTTATGATTGTAAGTACAACTTTGTAAATTTCAACCATTTTTTTAAATACCCATGGATGATTTGGGACTATTTCATTCTAATTTCCTGCTTTTATCTCTTATTGAGTGCTGCCTATAGTTTTCAGAATGCATTTGATGCAAAAGTACATTGCTTATATATATATATATATATATATATATATATATATATATATATATATATATATATATATATATATATATATATATATTTTATTTTATTTTTTTATTTAAAAAAAAAAATAAAAAATTATATATATGTACGTACTACATTTTTCTGCCCACAATTTCCTGGCTAAAGGGAATGGTTAAGATGATTTAAAGCGAATGAGAAGTCGTCAGTCAGCCCCCATTTGACTCAAGAACAGACAAAATTGCAAATGACCTGTTTTTGTATCTGGAGCTTGTCAAACATTTGGTATGATTGTATGTTTATTTTTTTTATAGTCTTTTGAATAAAAAAAAAAAATGACCACAAAGAATGAGGAACTCTGCAGGAAGTATTTGATCTTGCATATTTTAGCTGTACTCCTCCATGCTATTATTAGTTTCTATGTTGACCTAGTTATACTTCAAAATGACCTTGTTTGTTGTGCACATGTGGCTTGTTTGCAGGAAAAGCACATCTTGACTTGCCCACTGTTAAGAGTAGGCTATGCTCCTCCTTTTTTTCATATCATGATAACTGCTCTTTGTATTCATTCGGTGTAGTGGCCATCCTAGATAAGCGTCAAAAGCGTGCAGAGGAGTTAAGGAGGCTCACTGACAAGTCTGCCTCCATGTCTGAAGAGCAGCTAACAGAACTCCGTGCAGACATCAAGGTATAGGCATGCACATACATGCATACACACACATGTACACTTGTACATACAGACATAGTTAACGCTGTTTTCACTCTCTTTGTTATAGCATTTTGTAAGTGAGCGGAAGTATGACGAGGATCTTGGAAAAGCTGTTAAATTCACTTACGAACTGGAACCTCTTAAAGCCAGCGTCATGACTTTTGGATCGGGTAGGATTTTGCCCTGTCTGAATATATGAAGATGTATGAAATTTTTGAGGACTTTTTGAACTTTTATTTTGTTTCCTTGTGTAGTGTATCATCCACAAACTGGCTACTCCAATCGCTCTCGCTGTAGTTCCACTTCTTCTTCTATCACTGGCTCCGCCCCTGTAGAAGCCCCGGCTCCAGCTCAAACTCAACCCCAGGCATCTGGTTACACAAGTCGCCCAAATGTCCCACACAAACAAGTAATGTCCACATCATCTCAAATTTCTAATGTCCCCCAACAGCAAATGTGACCTGCATAGTGTTGGTGGTTATTCTTTAATCAGTGTGTGGGATTTAGTAATAATGCTTAAATAGTGCACAATGTGAAATGTATTGGAATTATTATAACATTTGTCTTTCTCTCTCTCTCTTCCTCTCTCTCTCTCTCTGTGCTTGTGAAGGTGTTCCATGGTAACAGACGTATATTTCAGGGTTATCCGGGTCAGCGCAATAACGGTGGCCCCTACTATGACCGCAATTCCAACCGAACCAACTACCGATATACTGGAGACCAGCGTCACCAGGGCGATCGTGGCCAAGAAGACCACTCCAACCCACAGTTCTCAAACAGCACGAAAGGTCCCGCCCACCCCTCTGTGTCATCCTACCGGCAAGACCCCCAACGTCCTGCCCAAAACGGGCTGCCACAGAGGCAACCTCGGACAGCCCCGAAAAACCCCTGACATACCCTAAACGTCCTGCATACTTGTTCCGGTTCCCTTTGCCCTCCCATATCCATTTCTTTCCCAGTATCCTTCATCCAGTTTCTCCCACACCTCTTCCTCAACTCCCTTAAAGCCCAATGTCCCTGATTGCTTAACTGTTCCATACACATGAAGAATAAAAATCAAGTTTACATCTCTTACTTTTAATTATTTACTTTTTTTTTTTTTCCCCCACTTGTCATGCCACCTGTTTCTTTTGCCTATTTTGTTCAATTTTCCCTTTGTCTTTTACCCCTACCCTGACTCTCGTAGTTCATGTCTAACCCAATTTGAATGTTCCTTCGATTTGTTTGACTTTTTATTGAATGGTTGTTTTCTGTTGTCATTCTTTTAGAAGACATTTGTTCGTTTTCTTAGTTTTGTCATTTGGGGAGAGACCTATGATAGTTATGAAGTTATTTCAGTAAAGTGGCTTAGAGCTTTCACTGACAACTTGTTTAGTCATAATTTGTAAACATGTAGTGCACTATACATATTTCTTTCATTTAGCTTTAAATTTTGTATGACATTTTGCAACTGTTTCTTTCCATTCCTTTTTTTTTATGTAGTGTGCAAATCATACTTCAAGCTTTTCAGCTTTAATATAATATCTTTTTTTCTTTAAATAGAACATTTCTATTGTGTGCTTTTTTTTCTTTCTTTCTTTTCCCTTTCTTTTTATTTTTCTTGATTAAAATCAAAAAGTATGGTGTTTAGCTGATGGGCTACTAGATTTTGACATTGATTCTGAAGTCAGTTGTTAATTGCAGTGTTGAAGGGTACATATGGTTGTTTAAAAAAAAAAAAGGGGAAAAAAAAAAAACAGTAGAAACAACCATTTAGTCTCTAGAAATTTGAAGAAGTGCTGCTGACTGAATTATTTTATGGGCTGTCCATGGAGCTATATGCTGTGATCATGGTCAGTCAGCGTTAAGGTCTTACTACCTTGCGGCCATAGTGATCGCCTTTTTATTTATTGGTTTTTGAGTTTTTGATCGAGACTCCCTGAGAGTCCTGTCCAGTGTTTTGCAGCCTTGACCACCATTTCATCTCTACTTAAAGGCCACAGTGGGCACTGAGGTTAGACCCTTGTGCCCTTCTCATACTTCCACAGTATGCATGCGGTAGTATACCTGCCTTTAATCACAGAACAACCTCACTTTAGTCTTTATGTGAAGCGGCTGTGTGTGCGCATACGTAAGTACGAGTAGTTCTTTCACAAATACATATGCTGTATTACTCAGTCTACACTTGTACCAAGTAAAGGAATAGCAGTTTGTTTCTCAGACTTTTGACGTTTGTCAAGTACGTGTCATTTGACCTTTTTTAAGGTGCTTAAACTGAAATGTAGGATTCATCTCTTTCTTACTCGTCTACAATGACTGATATACCTCATCGATCAGCCGTTTAACTCTGATAGTCCATACAGAAAACAGGGTGTTTGGTTTTGAGAAGTGCATTAGAAACTTTTCTGAGGATGTGGCCATGCTGCTATCCCTAATCTAAGTCTGGGTTAAAATAAACAACCTCTGTACTCTGACAGCAAATCCCATTCCATTGCCTTAACAGCTCAAGCTGCAGCCTGTGCAGTCATTCTCTTTCATGATGGATTTGTAGAATGACCTTTTTCTCCAGTCGACTTCAGTAAATGAAGGGTTGAAATTCCTTTTCAATTGGCTGCTGCTTTGTGGTTTTCATGCCTCGCTTTTCAATGCAGTCACAGCATGCTTGCTAATACCGCGGCAACTGTGAAGTTGCGCATTCTCGTCACAATAACAAACTGGCACCACCGTTTTCTTCTGAAATCTGCTGCCCCTTTGCTGTCTTTTCTAGCTTGGAATCCACCTAAAAATCTGATTTGGTTTACTGTGTGTGCACGTTTGAATGCTATAGAATACTAAAGATTGGTCTTAAGGAGGATGACTGGATCATTGTTGTTCAACTAGCCCTTTTTTGTTTTTCATGTAAATATTTGCCAAAGAAAACCTTTTTTTGATTTTTTTTTTTTTTTGTCCCCTCTTACTGTTTATAATATTCCTAGTCTTAATTTGTCTCTTCCTAATGGTTCACTGATTTCAGTTTATACTCGACCGTTCTTCCCTTCCTTCCGCAATTCTATCTGTACATATGTATCTATACAATTTTTTTTGAGTCCCTGCAAGTGGAACTTGTGTATGTTGTATTGTTAGGCCTATGGTTTACATACAGTTGTACAAAAATTAGTGTAGTTCAATTCTTCCTGATGTATAAAAACAAAAAGAAACTGTCTTTTTCATTTTTTTTTGGTTCCAATTATGAAACAACTGTAAACTCAAGTGCCTTCTGTAGTTCTTTGCCTATGTTGTCGTTCACATCCTGTCATTTTCAAGTGTGGACCAAAGACACCTTTAGCCCTTTTCAGACTCTCTCTTCACTGTACATGATATCTGCCCTCTCCGACTACAGTACAAGCAGCACTTGGACAAGTCTCCTTCTCCTTTGTCACTGATTGGCACACTTCTCATTTACTATGAATAAAAAAAAAAAAGAATTGTTAGCAAACACTTGATTTGTTTCTGATTGAAAAGTCGAATAGTCATGTAGAATTGTTCGGATGCTATTTGAATTGCTTGCTGTAAAACGGTGTCCAAAACGATCACGCCATCAGCGAAAACATGGTCGTCAGACAACACATTCCGAAGGGGTTTGAACAATACTCAAAAATCACTACTATTTCAGTGATGTTCTTTATGAAGCAAGATAATGGTTGTATAGATTTTATTTTTTAAACCATTTCAAGCAAACCAAAAAATAACACGTTTGTATTTCAACACGTTCTCATTGTTATTTCAGGCTTCCTCTGAAGTTTCCTACCACCTCATAAGAACCTATTAGAAGATGGCATGTTTATGCTAAATTACTTCTAGCTGCAGGTTTGTAGTACTCCATGGTGTCCTGGACAGGGTGTATTTTAGTCTCATGGCCAGTTCCCAGACTAATCTCATCCGGCATGATCTACCAGAGAAGCTGCTCGTTATGAAATTATATGAAGCTACAAATTTGCCCAGCACAATGCATTAAACCTTTCCATTTCTGCACAGTAGGATAGCAGATGAGCAATATTTGTACATTTTGACTGTCTAGAAAAGTAGATTGGCATGCAGTGACTTATGACAGTGATTTGTGAGTGGGAGTAGTATAGGGGTGTGTGGCTGCTTGGGGAAAGAAGCTGGTCTAGATATGATGCCCATTGACAGTAAGCCGGATGGCAAGGAAGGCTTAGGAGGGGTTGGGTGAAAGATCCGACACTATGGTCTAGGTATTAGTGAAAAATACATTAATGTGTAAATTATGAGTTACTTTTAAGACCCATGTTGAGAACCTGTGGCCTGAGGAATTGTGGAGCTCAGCTATTAAAGAAAAATGGAGGTTCCACCGTGCTTTTTTTTCAAGGTAGGATTTTTTTTGGTACATACGCTCCCAGGAAATTCTTAATTCCCTCCTTACTGGCAAGCAGTTGATGTGCAGTAGGTGGTGATTGCTTTTTTCAGAAGCATCTAGCAATCTTTGGATAGCTGTTGTTTCTCCACCAATCTACTGACTATTCCACCTCCACGCCTCATTATGTTTTCTGTCATAGTTACCGATGCGGCCCACTACTGTTGTGGCTACAGCCCACTTGATGTGGATCGAGCTGTGCTTGGCAGTACACTGATACACCATCGGAGTGAACAGTAGTGGGTTGAGAACATAGTCCTGGAAGGCACCAGTACTCCATGTGGTGGCCCTGGGGCTGCTGTTCCTTATGAAAACTGCCTGATGTTCATAATCCAATTTCAGAATCAGCAAAAGGAAGAAATTTACCACTAACTTATATTAACTGGTGAGCTGAAATCATTAAGCATTCTTACATAGGTCAGGGATGGAATGTGTGGAGGAATCAGGACTGAAAAGTGATATAGAAACTGTAGGGAAACCGTGTGCAGAGTGTCCCAGCACAGTGATGAACTGCAGTGTGATCGCTGTTCATAAGAAATTCCTCCTGTACTACTCCTTTTTTCAGTGGAACTGAATGAGATTAACTCCCAAATGAGTGCTGCTGTAATCAGTCATTAAGAGAACATTGTTTATTTTCCAGAATTACTTATTTTTCTGCCACCACTGCAAAACTGTCCAGAGAGCAGCACCTTCATCATACTGCTGGAAGAAAAAAAAAGAATGACACCATCTGCCATAGACATGACCTCAAAAATCTTTCTGCAAGGCCCTGAGCTTCCACAGAAAATAGTCAAAAGTACTGACCCCCGATGCTAATGAGGCTGGTTGTGGTCCTCTTTCTTCTGTAGTTCACCAAGAAAAATTTCCTGGTATGTTGCCAGGTTCATCAGTTTTGTGTTAGTTAAATTATAATAGTGTATTCTTAATAGCAGCTGTGGAAATGCAGAGTTCTAGAGAATTTATATATTTAGCTTTCTGAGTTGACAGGCAACATGATTGAGTTTTTTTTTTCTTCGACCCATGAGATATTTGCAGTGGTGGAGAGTAAGGATTTAAATTTTTCACATATGCCTTCTGGTTAAAGTTGTACAGAATGTCTTTGGATGTCATAGCATTCAATTTCCCTTTTACTAAAAATTGGAGATGAAAGCCTGTTCCAACATGACAATGACCAAATGCACAAAGGGAACTCTATGAAGATATGGTAGATATCTTCCGTCCTTAGTCCAACTCAACACATTTGGGACTAATTGGAACGCTCTCTTCAGGCCTCCTATTTGTGTCTACAAATTTTGTTCTATGTAGTTTATTATAAAATGTGTCCATACTTATAATCACTGAAACCACCATTAATCCTGTAGTATGAATTATGTTATGCCATGTTTCGGGACTACTGGAGAAAATGGAAGGTTAAAAAATCACCAGTAAGTATGTATTTGTTTGTAGTAGAACCAAACTGTCTCAATCAGTTGCTTGACAGCTTTTTTTTCTCCTCCAGTTTATAAGGCTGGTAAAGAGTTCATAAGGGACAATGAGAGTGGTTCAGTCATTTTGGTCTCACATGGTTTCAGTCTCCACTTCCCTTTATCTTGTTTAAAGCTTATGTTTCTCAAGAGTATGTGTCTCTGTAGGTAGAACTGAAGCCTCAGTTACCATAATGAAGGTTCTATTGTTCATTAGCTTCTTGGTCCCTGTACACATGAGAACCGATGTGCCAGTGGCACATCCATCTGGAAGGAAATGTTCTGTATATGCTAATGATCAGCGTTAGCTTGTTAGTACTCTTGAAAGTACAGTAGATATTTAAGGTATTTATTGCAGTAATGATCGCAGAACGTTTAAAGGTTTTTCTTTGTTCTGCAGTGCTCTGAGCGTATTAAGCAAAGTCTACCTGACAAAATAATTGCCATTGTCTGGGGAACTAGTGCAGGCACATGTAAAGCAGTGTAGCCGGCTGTGTGAGTTTCAGCAATCTGACTGAAATAGACCGGAGTGAAAAGTGTGTAACCACAGACCACAGCATGATTTAGAACTATGATTTCTTAAGTAAAAGAGTTTTGTTTGTGCTTGTGGAAAAGCCCAGCTGCCTGTATTCTGTGAAGCAGGTGATGCTCTCAGTACAGACTTAAATGCAATCTGAAATATTATCTAAATGTGTAAATGATGAACAGGCATGTAACATTAACTAAAGCTTCTGTAGATTTCTATCCAGGTATTTTAGCATTGAGTGATTTATAAGAGTCATTTGTTTCTCTTAAACTTCTCGTTAATTGAAGGAATCAATTCCCAAGTACAAAGAAAGTATGTTTTAAAAAGGTTTGCTCTATTTATTAATATTTAATCATAGTAAACCCTTTTAATGCAATCATTTTTTTTCCAATTAGGTCAATTTAAAATCTTTAAAGTGACGTGCAGAAATACAATTGCGCCCCTGGTGGCTTAAAATATGAGAAATCTGTACAGTACCTTAATTATTTTTCTTAAATTTATTTGCATTTTTTTTAAACGTATTCTTGATTAATTAATGAACGTGTTTCCATTACATCTGAGCTGTCTGCATTTGAACATTTTATTTACCAGATATACTTAGTAAAAGAAAATTATTTTTCACACCAATTTTTTTGTTCAACTATATACAGTACAGGATACATTAAAATGAAACAAGGTTCTCCCAGGACCATGGTGCTACATAAAACAACCCACATTTACACTAAAGGAAACCAAACTAGGATAAAGAACAAAGCTATACACAGGACTACAAAAAGTGCAAGTGGGCAGTTGTGTGCAAACAGCATAACAACACAGTGCAGCAGATGACCAGTACAGTAAATGTGTCCATATAAAAAGAAATACTGTACATTTAGTTGGCAGCAGTTATTTGTCAAGTAGACATTTATTGTAGTTTCAACCATATACAAAATACTGTACACAGTAAAACTAAACAACGTTTCCCCAGCACCAAGGTGCTACATAACACATCATAAATGAACAAAAGTGAACTGGCAAGTGACACTTTAGCAGTACAAAAGCTTTGTGTAATGCAAATGAACAGTCCATATAATAATAAATACAGTATATGTGTGACATAGAATGTACATTTTTGTAGTCGGTGGGTGTGTGTGTGTGTGTGTGTTTGTGTTTGTGTGTGTGTGTGTGTGTGTGTGTGTGTGTGTTCTTGTGTACACTGACTCATGGAGACCCATGTCACCGTGGGGACCTAAATTGAGGTCCCCACTGGCAAAGCCATACAAGCACCTCCCAAACAGTGTCTAAACACGCCCAGTGAGGTTGTCTCTGAAGACCAAATGGGGTCCATTTTCAAGACAAAATCTGTGTGACTGTGTAATCTATGCGCCCCTTGAGGTCACACACGGTATTGCCGACCCCACCATTACATTGTTCTGGAAGTGTGTGTCACGTCCATCCCACTCTCTAGTGCCATCTATTGGTCAATAATAAAATATAAATTTAATGTGTATTGCACAATAGATTATTATACTATTTACTTATAAATGTATATTAATTTATAAAATCAATAAAATTAAGTACATTTACTGTTGATGCACCAGAATGAAACTTCAGGGTACACTGAGCCACAAATTATGTTATTACTAAGCAAATTATATTTGTTAGATTACATGAAAATGCATTAAATAATTTGAATATAATAGATCTGTTAAAACTGTCTATATTCAAACACTCATTATTAATGGCAATAGGAAATTAATCAAAAAGAGGTTGGCCAAATCCAGGTCTTTCAATCCCAGTTTCGCATGGACTGTTGTATGCCAGGGGAATCTACATTCATTAATTGTCAATTTAGGTACAAAAATACTTTAATGTGATTTGGTTTATGGAATGTATTATTATTATTAGTAGTAGTAATATGTTATAATTTTATTAAATAATGATAATTAAATGATAATAGACTTTTTTCACTTTCTGGCTAAACCTTTCTGCATAGATAAAACAGAGTTCACAAAGAGTTTACTTTCAACAGAACACTAATAAACTTCCAAAAAAAAGTTTAACAAACCACCAGGTCCTGATAATATACAATCGTTGTACCTAAAATTGGCAGCTGCTATTTTAACTCTACTGGATTATCTTTTTGATATTTCACTACAATATATACAAATGCTGTTAAGTCCCCCACTTACGATGAAAATATGCTACGACAACTACATTGTAAGTCAAAAATATCGTAAGTTGAAGATTGTACTATGACTATGACAACCTTTTCAGCTTCATGCTGATTTATAATTTTTATTTACTGCTCTAAACTGATGGCTTTCCTCTTCTTCTTTCACTACCAGCACTAGACATACTTGGGCATTTGGAAGACATGCTTTTATCACTTAAATTGCTGTTTGAAACAGATAGAAATACACACTGATACAACTTTACTCCGTCGAGCGCTTGCGAGAGCGGGGCATCTCACAGGGGAGAGATACGCTCATCCCAGCTGCGTGTCCAATGTATCGTACATCGTACATGGATGCCTGTGCCTGTTGTGCCAAATTTTAAATATTTTTACAATTTTGTTGTATCGCTATCGACATCGTAACATCGAAAAATCGTAAGTCGAACCATTGTAACTCTGGGAAAGAGTAATGGTAGCCCAGGCTGAGGGAAGAGGTGACCATCTGTGAGCAGCAGTATGGTTTTATGCTGAGGAAGAGCACCACAGAATCTATTATTTGCTTTGAGATCAAAATGGGGATCGACAGAGTAATGAGAAAAGTAGACAGGAGTACAAGGTGATGTGGCAGCAGGTAAAGAGGAGTGTGGCAAAAGCCAAGGAAAAGGCATATGAGGAGCTGTATGAGAAGTTGGACACTAAGGAAGGAGAAAAGGATTTTTACCGACTGGCCAGGCAGAGGGACCGAGTTGGGAAAGATGTGCTGCAAGTTAAAGCAATAAAGGATGGTAGATGCAAATGTGTTGACTAGTGAGGAGAATGTGTTAAGAAGGTGGAGGGAGTATTTTGAGCAGCTGATGAATGAGGAAAATGAGAGAAAGAGAAGGTTGGATGGTGTGGAGTTGGTGAAGCAGGAAGTGGATAGGATTAGAAAGGAGGAAGTGAGAGCAGCAATAAGAGGATGAAGAGTGGAAAGTCATTTGGACCAAATGACATACCGGCAGAAGCATGGAGATGTTTAGGTGAGATGGCAGTGGAGTTTTTAACAAGATTGTTTAACAGGATTTTGGAAGGTGTGTGTTTTGGAAGGAGTGTGCTGGTACCAATCTTTAAGAACAAGAGGGATGTGCAGACCTGCAGTAACTACAGTGGAATTAAGTTGATCAGTCACACCATGAAGTTATGGGAAAGAGTAGTGGAAGCCAGGCTGAGAAAAGAGGTGACCATCTGTGAGCAGCAGTATGGTTTTATGCCGGGGAAGAACACCACAGATGCATAATTTGCTTTGAGAATGTTGATGGAGAAGTATCGAGAAGGTCAGAAAGAGTTGCATTGTGTGTTTGTGGATTTAGAGAAAGTGTACGACAGGGTGCCAAGATAGGAGTTGGTATTGTATGAGGAAGTCAGGTGTGTCAGAGAAGTACAGTGAGGAAAATAAGTATTTGAACACCCTGCTATTTTGCAAGTTCTCCCACTTAGAAATCATGGAGGGGTCTGAAATTGTCATCGTAGGTGCATGTCCACTGTGAGAGACATAATCTAAAAAAAAAAATCCAGAAATCACAATATATGATTTTTAAACTATTTATTTGTATGATACAGCTGCAAATAAGTATTTGAACACCTGTCTATCAGCTAGAATTCTGACCCTCAAAGACCTGTTAGTCTGCCTTTAAAATATCCACCTCCACTACATTATTATAATAAATTAGATGCAACTGTTTGATGTCATTAGCTACATAATGACAACTGTCCACCCCATACAATCAGTAAGAATTCAACTACTAACATGGCAAAGACCAAAGAGCTGTCCCAAGACACTAGAGACAAAATTGTACACTTCCACAAGGCTGGAAAGGGCTACGGGGAAATTGCCAAGCAGCTTGGTGAAAAAAGGTCCACTGTTGGAGCAATCATTAGAAAATGGAAGAAGCTAAACATGACTGTCAATCTCCTCGGACTGGGGCTCCATGCAAGATCTCACCGTGGGGTCTCAATGATCCTAAGGAAGGTGAGAAATCAGCCCAGAACTACACGGGAGGAGCTGGTCAATGACCTGAAAAGAGCTGGGACCACTGTTTCCAAGGTTACTGTTGGTAATACACGAAGACGTCATGGTTTGAAATCATGCATGGCACGGAAGGTTCCCCTGCTTAAACCAGCACATGTCCAGGCACGTTTTAAGTTTGCCAATGACCATTTGGATGATCCAGAGGAGTCATGGGAGAAAGTCATGTGGTCAGATGAGACGAAAATAGAACTTTTAGGTCATAATTCCACTAAACGTGTTTGGAGGAAGAAGAATGATGAGTACCATCCCAAGAACACCATCCCTACTGTGAAGCATGGGGGTGGTAGCATCATGCTTTGGGGGTGTTTTTCTGCACATGGGACAGGGCGACTGCACTGTATTAAGGAGAGGATGACCGGGGCCATGTATTGCGAGATTTTGGGGAACAACCTCCTTCCCTCAGTTAGAGCATTGAAGATGGGTCGAGGCTGGGTCTTCCAACATGACCATGACCTGGAGCACACAGCCAGGATAACCAAGAAGTGGCTCTGTAAGAAGCATATCAAGGTTCTGGCGTGGCCTAGCCAGTCTCCAGACCTAAACCCAATAGAGAATCTTTGAAAGGAAGCTCAAACTCCATGTTTCTCAGCGACAGGCCAGAAACCTGACTGATCTAGAGAAGATCTGTGTGGAGGAGTGGGCCAAAATCCCTCCTGCAGTGTGTGCAAACCTGGTGAAAAACTACAAGAAACGTTTGACCTCTGTAATTGCAAACAAAGGCTACTGTACCAAATATTAACATTGACTTTCTCAGGTGTTCAAATACTTATTTGCAGCTGTATCATACAAATAAATAGTTAAAAAAATCATACATTGTGATTTCTGGATTTTTTTTTTACATTATGTTTCTCACAGTGGACATGCACCTACGATGACAATTTCAGACCCCTCCATGATTTCTAAGTGGGAGAACTTGCAAAATAGCAGGGTGTTCAAATACTTATTTTCCTCACTGTAGATGGTGTTGAAGTATGGTAATAAATAAATATTATGGTTCACTAGGCTTATTGACTGCTTGTGCGATTTTTTACATAAAATTTGACTGCCTCTGAACCTCTCCCTTAAAGTGCTGCTGGGGATTTTTCAGTGCACTCCATGCACTGGCTTTACCAGGAACCTTGCCAGAACTGATGTAGTCCAATAGAGTCTTTTCCACAGCCTGGATCTCTCCTGTAACCACTTTCTCAGTGGGTTTTGTGGAGATCCTGATTAAAATAAAAGTAATTAGTAATTGTGATAAAAGTGACTCATAACATTTTGCCTCTATTTTTCCGAAAATTCCCTACATAATAATTTAAAGTAAAAAATAATTTATATAGATTCCAGTATGCACAGATCATTATTTATTTTAGACCATGACGGTGTAAATGAACATGAACATTTCCTGCTTGTCATATACCATGAGTGTTGTAGATACCAAAATGTGGAACTTTTCAGACTCTCAGAATTGAAGAGAATTGAATGTTTTAAACAGGAAGTGAGGTAAGGCTTTTTTACTGTTTACTTTCTTAGAAATTGTCTATTCAAATACAAGCGATGGTGGGAAATAGTGAAAAGCAAAAAAAATAAAATAAAAATCCAAAAATAAAAACAGTTAAATTCTCCCTTTTAAACAACACTTTAGTTATGGTCTGAACTTAATCTTCATCTTCGTTAATGTTATACACAGTTATAATTGCGTATTAATTGGATAATCTGCAGATAATTCATAATAGTGACACCTAGAGGTGGTTTGTGGTAAGACAAAATAGGGAGGTCCCCACCAGAATAGAAAAACTGACAAAAATTGAGCTCTCTAAACTTATGTACTTCTGAAAATATGATTTTTGGGAAACAAAAAATCCAAAAGAGACGTCTGACTTAAAATTGTGGCCTTAATGTATTTAGAAATCGGTGTCCCCTCAATTAACCACCCAGTCAGGAGTCCCCACCATGTAGCAAAAACAAGTGTGTGTGTGTGTGTGTGTGTGTGTGTGTGTGTGTGTGTGTGTGTGTGTGTGTGTGTGTGTGTGTGTGTGTGTGTGAGTGAGAAAGTCATTCATCTGTTCAGGCCCTAGGGCAGAGGTCCCAAGGCCACACAGAAAGAACAAAAACTTTATCAATTTAATTTTAATACTATTTTATTGACACATAATTTGAAAGATGATCACTTCTGCCAATGCCAATTTTCCACACTTGTTCCGATCACAGTTGTTTTCTATGCACCAATGAGTCGAGTTTCATTTTCATTACATACTGTATATAATAAATGAATTAATAATCAATCATATTGTATGTTTATTAGTAATATAATATGCACATTATTGTTTTAAGTTATATGCGTGAAACTGGTCCGTGGTGCAACTACTGTCCTAGTGGACGAAAAGATCACTGCCCCATGCTTAACCATACAGCCGTCTTTAAGCTAATACACAACTGCTCCACTAGGAGGCGGTAACGCGCAACAGAAGATGTATCTTTCCATAACGCGAAGAAGAACAAGGAGCAGACACCGGCCACAAACACAAGTGGAGCTGCTGGACAGTGTGCGCGTGACCGTTCACTATTGACGTTCTTTATGAATCCTTTAAATCCGCATCCGCATTTTCGCAATGTCTGATATTAAACTTTGTAAGTATGATCTTTACTAAAGGGGTTAGTTTTAACATTAAATTCGGTTTTCTCTAACATAAGATTTTATAATAATGAGTAGGGCTGCAACCAACATGTTTTTTCGAACAATCGGGTGAAAAATATTATGTTTTGCTTATTATAACTAAATAAAACACTAATTTATGGTATTTATGTGTAACAATGTACTTAAAAAATGCAAAAGCAACATATTGAGTTGAACTGTCTTTAATTTTGATAAAAAAGCTTATAGTGAGTGTTGATGATTGCATGGGACATTTGAAGCAATTTGTGTAAATTAACATTTGCATTGTTTTTAATGAGAATTGCAGGGGGCAAGTTGACAACCATCCTTAACCATTAAACCATTTTGTTTATAAAAAAAAAAACCCAAACAGACATTGTGTTAATTTGTAAAGATCTGAGCAGCTAGAATATCTAATTCATTTAATTTTGTATAATAATAAAATAATATATGCACAAATTAAATATACAAGCATTTAGACGTAGTAAAGCTGCAGGAAATCACGGTTTGAAAATTCTATAAAGGAGAAATGCTGAAAGCTAACAGGCTTTTTCGGAAAAATATGCATTGGTGTACAAATGCGTAAAAATTCCATGCTGTTATTTGCTGCTTTTAGATTTCACCGGTTTAATGGAATCCATCACGACACTATGATGCGAGCGATCTGATTGCTGAACCTAATGCTCTCGAGTCACGACTGAACAGATCCAGTGTGACTGTGCCGAAGTTACAAAAAGTTTACACAATAGCAATTCATTAAACTAGACCATTTTCACATGATTTCACCAGTGTGTTTTCGTTTAATTTGCTCGTGCATCACTGTTGTACTTCCATACCACACAAGCTCAGCCTTGCATAACTTTCAGGTTACAGTCTTCTTTGTTGCGTTTAATATAAAATGCTCCAATGCATTGGATGATGCAAGCGGCTGTGTTATCTTGCCGTCACGCTAACCTGTAACTTTAGCAGCCCAACTAATCGACAACGAATTTTATTATTGATTATTATTTATTGATTAGTTGTTGCAGGGCTAGAAATAAGTTTATTATAAATAAGTAGAATTAATGTACAGGTACAAGGCTGTAGTTACAGAAAAAATGAAGGAAAATAAATGGCTGAAATTAGTACACTGACATTTACTGGACTGACTCTGGAGTCCCATCCCCTGTCCCCATTGGATACATGAAGGATAAAGGTGTAATAAAGAATTTAGGCGACATGACTGCTGTGGTCAAGCCTCTGTAACATCAACATGCAGAATAACCAACTCCAGATTCTTTTTTCAAAGCCCCAGCCTGATCATGTTTTGAAATTACACTTTGATAGGGGAAAAACTACATCCACAAATGTATGTTTATAAAAGACTGAATAGACCTGATCCTTGTTCAGATTTAACATCTAACTACAATATTTCTTCATGGCTCATATACCTGCAAGTGATTTTTGGTTCGAAATAAATAGTTTCCAAAAAATAAAAACAAGTTCCTGCTTAGTATTAAGTCAATCCAAAACCGAATGCCATTTTAACATCTAACATAATTCCAACAATAACCAATTTCTAAATACAACCAAGAATACAACTGCAAAATTGTATAAATACTGGTCATCTAGTAGAAGCTGAGATGTCTGAGAGTCGAGCAGAAAATTAAAGGGAAAATGTTTCAAATGTAAATTTATATATAATATCTTATTGACTCATACAGGTAATACAGCCTGACATAATTGTGACCAGAGCTCCAGCCCATTTCAGTGCTTCAGAGGTCACAAGTGGACAAAAAAAAAAGTAAGGCATAGTATATTGTTTATACTAAAATCTGAAAAATGATTGACATGACCAAAGATGATTTCTGCCTGCAGGGGTTCAGCCTTAAGCTCATGAACCTTAAGTGGGTATGCAAATTTATTTTACTAAGCATCACATAACTTTGTACATATATGTATTATTTATTTGTTTTCCCATCATAGTTTTACACAATCTTTCAACAGATTGTAAAAGAGTCTTGTGAGTGAGTGCTAAACCGATTTATCTGAGCTGATATGAGCTGTAAGTGTAAATGTAAATTATGATGCATTGATTGGAGTTGGTGTGTAGTCAGTAAAGCCACTGAACATGAGTTTCTTGTATTTTCTGTAGATAATGATATGATGATGGAGGACGGTATGATCAGAGATGTGTTCAAAAGCTATAACAGATATCCCGTTCCTGTTTCTGCCTGCATCACTACTGAAAAAGCCATCGGGTCAGAAACCAAGACCCAAAACCTCACCATAAGCACTGGTGAGTAGTTTCTTGTTCCCTGCATTAACAGAATTAAACTCTTTACCGTATTTTTCGGACTATAAGCCGCTACTTTTTTCCCACGTTTTGAACAACGAAGCGGCTATTTTATGGATTTTTCCTGGGTTTTTCCCGGTTTCACAAACTTCAAGCCAAACAACTGAGCGACATAAAATTAGACCAATGAAATGTCTGAACGGAAACAAAAAAACGCACCTCACCTGTGTTCTGAGCTGCATGGCAAAGAAATCATATAAGCACAGACAGGTTTTCAATACTTGTGCTTTTTTATTTTTCTTGGCAACAGCGTTACGGGTTAGTCAAAGAAACCTAGAAATGAGCATCAGAAAATAATAAGGACATATTCCTCGGTCTTGCACACATGCAGTAATACCGGCAAAATGCGGCGGCAGGATATTCCCAAAATGCCGCTCTGCTCTTAAAGGAGCCACAACATATTTCACCCGTTACACCGTGTAACAGACACTGTCTTTTGTTAAAGCCTGTGTAATGTTCATTGGTTTCAATGTAGACACTGTGGCTTATATATGGGTGCGCTTTATAGTCCGGAAATTACGGTATATAGTTGAAATGAATTTATTCAGAATTGTCAAACCTTTGTCAAACAAAGTCTCCAAATGGATGTTTATTACAACTACTTTTTTTTTTCTTAAATACAATATTTCTTGCATTAATGCTCTTGTGAACAATTTACAAATGCATCCAATGAGGCCCAGTGTCCAGTATATCATGGTGCAGTGTGGAAACTCTCTCATTCTGTCTCTCTTTGAGGAAAAGTTATACATCTCTCTTTTCAGAGTGGAGTCAGTGTGATGTTGACAGAGGCGTTAGACTGCGCTTTAGTCGGCACTGGAATCTTCGCTGTAATGAAAATACTCCGGAACAGTTTGTGTGTCTGGGACCCTCAATAAACACGTATGGAGAGTAAGGCTATGGCACATACACACCCAAAAGCTACAGTGTATGAGTGACCTGTGCACTTTAACATCCATTTGAACCTAAAAAACATGACTTTTTATAAACATGCACACTTTTATATGCATACATTGTATGTGTTCAAATGCACATAAATATCTTGTATTTTAAGCCACATCTTTTTAAAATTGCAGGCTGCTTAGTAGCCACGCCCCCTCTGGAGGACGTCGAGCGGTCATCCGAGATAGCGTGGGGTGTCAGTATCTTGAGGTATTTATGACCATGCAAAAATAGAGCACTAAGCTATCGTGTTTGATTGGCATTTTTATTTATTTTTTTTAACTTGGGTAAATTGTCAATGCTCAGGTATGGGGCTGCAATGGCCTGGAGAGGAGCTTGGACCTCACAGCCATGAACAAACATGGAAAAGTCTATGAAGATGGTATGGACACCTTTGTGTAACGCTTATCATGTTTTGGGATGTTGGTCCTGCAATTACATTTAATAGTGTGTTTGTGTATTCAGCACAGTTTGCCTGTCTAGTTTGGTCCCCATGTGAGGAACATTTACTTTACATAGCAGAGAAGAAGAGGGCAGGGCTATCAGCCAAGGACAGTGGAAGTTTGGGTGTGCTTGAAGAAGAGGTAAGTAGATCTTTTCTACTACTTTCTGATATACTGAAGGATCTCAAATAGTCTTAACTTATATATATGTATTTGTTTTTAATGTAATAAAACTGATCATCTTATGACTAGATATAGGTTTTACTTCATATAAAGTGTTTTTCTTAATTGTGAGCCTGCGTGTGGTTGGTTTTCAGGACAAGAATGTATATGTGGAGGACTGGGGTGAGGGCCTGGTTGGTAAAAGTGTCCCAGCGTTGTATATTGCAAATCTATCTAAAGGAGAAGTGACCCTGTGTCCTGGAGTCCCACCTCATGTGTCACCTGGACAGGTTAGCGACTATTGATAGTTTATATTCTAATCAAAACTTCCCAAGCTCTGTCCTGTTCCGATGTCAGTGACACAATGGCACGAAGACAGAAACAGATATTGAAGTCATGCTCAGCTGAAGGCCATGGCAGATTTATTTCATGAGTAGGGAGAAGCTGCATGACACACAGAACAGGTAGCCACAAGAAAGAGAGAAAACCAATATGAAGCAGGCTTCATATAAATTTGGTCATAGTTGCAATTTTTTGTTTATTTTTATTAATTGTTTTCTACTTTTCTGCAGTCAAAACGGGCCCAAAACCACATTACCTGACCATTTGTGGAAGCTGATGAGTTGCGTCAGGTTTATATAAAGAGAGGAAAAATGTAAACCTGAGTTAAACTTGCAGTAACAATGTAGATCATTTTGTTTTTGTGACTTCACTCACCTGTAAGTGCTGTCACTCAGGCCCTGTGGACAGGAGATGGCAAGGCAGTGATCTTCGTGGGCTGGTGGCATGAACCATTCCGGCTAGGCCTGAAGTTCTGTTCCAATCGGAGGTGAGTTAGCATTCTAACCACAGCTACTTGTTTCTATAAATTCTAACTATTAATGAGCTTTATTTTATTTCAGATCAGCTGTCTTCTCCACTGACTTGAATGGAAATTGTGGTAAGATTTGCTATAGGTGACTGACAACCACCTGGACTACACGGTTTTGTAAATAATCCTTGCATTTATGATTTACTGTGCATACTATATATTTTTGGGCTCTGTGTTTGACCTCTGACCTATATTAGAGCTCCTGTCATGTGATTCCGGCTCAGTGATGAGTCCTCGGTTGAGCCCAGACTCTCTCTGGCTGGTCTATCTGCACGGAAAAGCGTTCGGCCCACATCATCAATGTCTCCGCATGATGCTGGTAAACACTTTTATGCAAATAATTGTAATGGCAGTGATGGTTAGAATAAGGATGTTCTGGTAATTTGAATGGAATTTTGTATGCAATTTCTTGTTCCTATAATTGGCAGGGGGAAAAGTTTAAGCTTTATACTATAAAACTTACACAGCTGCACTGATATGAGCATCTGCTTCCTTTCCAGGATAACAACAATGATAAAGATATAGGGTTAATTGTATGAATAAAAAAATTATATTTTTTATCTTCTATAATTCTGTGAAGTGCTGTACAGATAATTTGAGTTGATCATTCAATTTATAGTTTGGTAAAAATGCAAGCAAGCATATAAAGGCACATTCGAGCAATTGTGACATGTCCGAAAATATATTGTGAGATATTGTGTATTTGTATCATCACTGGCCTACACATGAATCACTTTTTCATCTGCTCACATACACAGACAGGCTTTAGTGCTAGCAGATCAGATTCAGTTCTCTCTCTCTCTCTCTCTCTCTCTCTCTCTCTCTCTCTCTCTCTCTCTCTCTCTCTCTCTCTCTCTCTCTGTGTCTGTCTGTCTGTCTGTCTGTCTCAGTATGACATGAAGAACGGAACTACTTCAGTCTTGGTGGATGTAGTGAGAAGAGCAGAGGAAGGTACCTGCACACACACAGGCATTAATGCTGTTTATCGGCAAGAATCTGGCGATACGACATGTATCACAATACGGGGTTACGATACGATATTTTGTGATACATTGCTATACTATAAGCAAGTCGATTGAGGTTTCCTGAGGCGAGAGGAGGGAAGCACACCTGCATCTAATGAGTTGCTTGTGTACTCTCCGTTTTATCACTGCAACAGAGCAGACTGACTGATTATTTCATCAGATGCAGGTGTGCTTCTTACCGTTCGCTTCATCCAGCTCCCCCTTCATTCGCAAACAGGCCCTGTTCCGCACGCCTGCTGCCACATTGATATATTGAGATATTTTTATTTCAGGAATTGGATATCATTTTAGGAAATCTGTAATTGCTATCTGTACGTGCTATGACATCCAAATATGTACAATGTGTATGCAGGTCAGTTTATGGGTCTGTATGAACCTCTTCCTCCTTATTGCTGGTCTTCAGACAGTGAGCGAATCTTTTTTAGCAGCGCCTGTGAAAACAGCAAGGTACAGAAAAAAACAAATGCACAGGTTATAAAGGAATGTCCTAGAACCCTGCTGTTTGTGTTCTCAGGCTGAATATTGTAAAAGAAACCCATGTTTTCTGCTCTGCTAGTTGCTGTTCTCAGTGGAGAGACAAAATGGAAGAGTAACACCACTGCAGGACACTGCATGTATGTATGTATGTGTGTTTCTTGTTGCCACGTGTGTATCGGAATTATTTAACGGTATGTGTTCATTTTGATTGATGTTTGGTTTTAAGTTTGTATGTATGTATGTCCTCAGGGAAAGAGTTTGGGAGTGTGAAGCTGTTGGCAGTAATGAAAGACCTGATGGTGTTGTCCTGCTCTTCTCCTAATCACCCACCTACCATGGTACACCTGACCACACCCTACCACACATACTACCTGTAGAGCACATGATTTAACATGACTCTTAATGTAAATTACTGTATCAGGTATTATACCACTGAACAGTTTATAGTCATTTAAAGTAATAGTAAAAGTAGTATGTAGTGTATATAACTTTAGTAATTAAATTCCACACAGGTTTGTTTATGCAAAATGAAACATTGAACTCCCTTACAACAAGGGCAGTTTGACTCAGGGGTGTTACCCAGGTGGTAAAAGAAATTAATCCATACTACAGGCTAAAAGAAACTAATGTGTCAATGAATACGCACAAAGGCGAAGTTTGTGTTTCAATAGTGCTTATTATTTCCTGGTAAACTATTAAATGATCTTGAAAAAAGTCACCACGTACTTGCCGAATGTTTTGTCTGCAAGCTGTGTTGCTCTCACCCCACAAGTCAAAATATTATTTATTTCTATCTAATTGATGTATTCTCCTTATGTTAAACTGAGTATGTTATATTTGTCAGTGCACAAACCTGCATGTTTCCGATTCTGAAAAGATTGTACGTGTAGTGCAGCAGCCTGTGGGATTTTAATGTGCATGATAGTTACAGTTACTGAGGTGAGATGCATCATCGTGAAGCACTTTCTTGGTAAAACACACAAAACAAATGTAAGTTTTGAAAAGAAAAGCCTGGATCTTACTTATAATCCATGTGACTATGCCAGTATAGAAGTGAATTTTACTTGTTGCACATGCCCTGCGAATGATTTGTCCACCTCTGCAGACACTACAAAGCTTGAATAAATACTGAATACTTGAATAAGTCCAGTCTATGTGTTCAGTTGTAAATTAATCTGTATAATACATGGTGTCAGAGATCAGCCTAAAAGCATAAAAGTCTTAAAAGATCTTTAGACGTTCATTATAATTGAGGTTGATGGTAAAAACGGTTCGTTTTTTTTATACAGAAATGTATTACATGAAATATAGATGTGTATACTATTGAAAATATTTACTGTGTGTGTAGATTGCAGGATTTATACCCTATGGAAAGTGTACACAAACTGTACAATGGTCTCAACTGGGTGGCGCTAATACACATGAGAGTTTTGATTGGGAGCTGATGATAATCGCTCCTACACCAGAAGAGGAAAACCACCATTTCTGTGAGTATCATGTCTGATTGTGAATTAGATCTGCTGAATTAGAACATGTAGTTAACTTAATCCTCTATCTCTCTCTCTCTCTTGCTGTCTCTCTCTTTCTCTCTCATTAGCTGGCTTAAGTTTTGGTGCCATGCTGATGAAGCCAGCAAGCTCTTTTAAGGCTATGAGGTTTCCTCTCGTCATCTTCATTCATGGTGCAGGCACACATATTTTACATTGTATATTTTCCCAGCAGCAGGATAATATTTCAGAATTCAGACATTTAATTGTATCTTATGTATTTTTTATAGTTAGATTTTACATGTATATATTATAATTTGATACTTTATATTTTAATTTTATATATTTTTTTTAGATTCTCCTTCTATTTCCATTTACATGTACATTCTTCCTTATTGAACAGTCGTAAAAAGCATTTCACTGCCTGCCATTCTCACTGTTTAAACGTGTATGACCTCACATTTGATTAGAATTTTTTGTGTGCAGGAGGACCTCATTCTCATTTTGCTGCTGAATGGAACGTCACTGCTGCAGCTTTGACCAAGCTGGGTTTCGCTGTACTTATGGGTGAGTTTTACATTTCGGTGATTGTTATATTTGTGGCCTAGTTATGAATGTGGTTAAAGCCTTAAATGAATAACTGGATAATTGCGTGTGTGAATAGTTAATTATCGAGGTTCCACTGGTTTTGGTCAGGACAGTATCGATTCTCTCCTTGGAAACATCGGCAGTCAGGATGTCAAAGACGTACAGGTTCGTGCAGAGATGCTGAAACCTGTGTGTTTAATCGCATACAATCTGCAAGTGATCAAATATATTGTTTTTATATACATTTTCGTAGAATAATTAATAAATCACATGTATGTACTTTTTGTTTGTTTGTTAATGTATTACATTTGAACTCATGGGTGGAAAAAAAGCCAAAATCTTTAACACAAATCTATAAGTTTTATTTAATTATTTATTTTACCATCTATTCTATTTTACCCAGAGGGCTGTGCTGCATGTCCTGCAAAGTAACAAGTCCCTTGACCCTGATAAGATAGCTGTCATGGGTGGGTCTCATGGTGGATTCCTGGCCTGTCATCTGGTTGGTCAGTATCCAGACTTCTATAGAGCATGTGCAGCACGGAACCCTGTCATCAATGCAGCCACACTGCTCGGAACCAGCGACATCACTGACTGGTATATTTATTACGAACTAAGTACACAAAAAATGTAGAACCTGTGAATTAATGAGACCCTAGAAGCTGAAGGTTTTAATGCAGAGATTACAGTCTACAGGTATAAATTATTAAGCGTTTAATAAAAATTATCATGAAGGTTTACATTTAGTATGTTCTTAAAATGATCAATCAGGCTTAATAAATCTCATGTTTTAGTTCTGACTGTAGCAGATAGCAGCATTGCTTCGGACAGTAGATGATGTTTATATTGTTGTAGTAAATTAGATGATATGTGTTCTGCTGTACTCTTCAGGAGATATTCCTCTGTTGGACTGGAATATAGCTTTGACCAGCTGCCCACTTCACAAGCTCTGACCACCATGCTGGAGAAATCACCTATAGTTCATGCAGCCCAGGTACACACACACGCACACACATTTTTGCTAAACATTTCTATGACTACATTACTGAAAATAGCCTGTTGCATGCTGCATATTCCTTAAAGTGTGTGCGTGTGTGTGTGTGTGTGTGTGTGTGTGAATTAGATTCGCACTCCAGTGTTGCTTATGTTAGGTGCCAAGGATAAGAGAGTGTCGCCATATCAAGGTCTGGAGCTTTACAAAGCCCTCAAGAGCAGAAATTCACCTGTCAGGTAGAAACGCACACACAATTCATAATGAATACAGTGGTACCTTGACCTACGAGTGCATTAATGTACGGGTTTTCCGAGGTACGAGTCGTCACTCGGTCGTTTTTTTGCTTTGTTACGCGAGTAAAAAATTGAGGTACGAGCGTAGGTCAAGGTACCACTGTAGTTTGCTGTTGGGAAAACCTGTGCACTTCCTATATTGAATTCTCTGTGTGTCTTTTACTTTCTGTCTCTCCGTCTCTCTCTTTCTCTCTGTCTCTGACTCTCTCACTCTTTCTCTCTCAGGTTGTTGTGGTATGACGGTGATGGCCATTCCCTGTCTAAAGTGGAAACTCAGTCAGATTGTCTTCTCAATGTTGCCCTCTGGTTCAAACAGCATTTAAATCTGAACTGAATTTCCTCCTGGTTTTTATTAAGACATCGACATGGTTGCAGCTGCTAAATGTAAGACTTTGGAAAGCAAGATACGGTTGCGTGCTACTTAAAGAGCATGAGCTATGAAGGCTGAGCAGGAAAAGGAGGACACATTTACTAAAGATTCAGGGCTGCATCTCAAGCCACATTTTACAGATTGGACAAGATGCCTAAATAGCAGTGAAACCATTGATATACCAATGTAACTATGCTAAAATATAACAAATATACACCCGACCAGACATAACATTATGACCACCTGCCTGATATTGTGTTGGTCCCCCTTTTGCTGCCAAAACAGTCATGACCCATCAAGCATTAACAGCATTAACTTCTTCAGCAGTTTGAGCTACAGTAGCTCGTCTGTTGGATCGGACCTCACTTCCTTTCTTTCTCCCTTTTCTGGATAGGCTCTTGCCCCACACTGTGTGATTAAATTTATATTGTGTCTAAAGTTGCGATGTGGTGAAGTCTGACATATTGCCAAATTTGACCTCCCCCACTGACTCAGATTGTTGGCTTGACTCAGATCAGATCAAGGACTGCAACACTTTTCTGGTTGCCATTTAATACTAATGCTAACCACTAGGAGGCAGACCTGCCATTCCATTTTCATTTACACAGAACAAAGCCAGAGAAGCTGAGGTTGTCCATTAAAATGTATATGACTCGTATAAATATATTCCTTTTTGTGTGTGTGTTCTTTTAGTTGCAATTAAATCAAGATTTTTTTTAGTGTTTCCGTCATTGCCTGTGCATTTGTAAAGTGATCTGTTGAATGTGACAGATTTAAAACTTGGAAAATCATTAAATCTGAGTTATGAGGAAAAAATCTTTTTCACTTAGTGTGGAAACAAAAGAAATGTAAATAAAATAAGTGTTTATTTTCATTGAAATTACTCCATTGCAGCTGGTTAAAACTGCTGCTGATTGAAGTAAATGTAGACAACCAAATTTAGCCATATAACAAACTTTGATACGTTTTTGACATTTAGACTGGCTAAACAAAAAAAAAAAAGAGAAAAATGGCAGTGTGTGCTTCAAAAGCATTTCACGGACAAGAGAAATCATCTTTTAAAATGACTGCTTCAGAAAGACTGCTTGAGGGGGAAAAAAAACATTTTAATTCAGAAATGATTTTCACCAAATTTTATGGATTCTGGTTTATCAGTTCCCAGAAAACAGATTACATGCAGTTAAATTAACTCCAGATAGACTCAGTCAGGATTGTAGGTATTTGCAGCGAACTTGAAAATCCCTCATCAGTCTTCAGCGAAGCCTTGAAAATGTGATCAATGTAAAAAATTACATGCATCTGCTTTCAGTACACCAGGACAGGATGTGAGATCCGAGCATTGTAAGATATTCATCAGAATTCTAGTAGAAGGTGTTTGTGGTATTTATAAAGTCTTTTTATTTTGTATTATCTTATAATTTTGTTGAAAGCATTTGCTTAAGCTTGAGTGAATTCAAATGAACCAAAGCTGTTACATGTCCCCTCTCTGCTTTCGTAAATCTATTTGCCAGGCATTAATTCGACAGCAGTCTAATAGACTAGTGTGAAGCAGTTAGAAATGCAACTTATGAATTGAAAACAATTTAACCTGCTCATTAGGTAATGCATATAACAAACAATATGAAGTTTGTTTTATGACATCCAAAATCATACATATACCTCCTACTTTTACACTTTGTTTTTTCACAGTGGAGATTGGTTCAATTTAAATCGCTTTGGCTTTCAATCAAAGACTTGGTGGCTGCACACTGCTTTTAAGGTAATTCAAACATCTGCAGACTTTTTTGTACACCCACAACTTCATTCAATCCCAACAGTGGTGGTTCAATGGTTAAAGCCCTGATTACAACTAAGCAGAAGGTCAGGGGGTTGAAGCCTAGACTTTTTGGTCTTTAACACTCTCTGCTTCAGGGGTGCTCTATCATGGCTGACCCTGCACTCTGACCTTGTGCTTTGACCCCAACCTCCTTGGATATCTGAAGAAAACAAATTCACTGTGGTGCTCTGTCTATGTGACAAATGAAGGCTTCTTCCTCTTTTGTTCTTCTGCTTCCAAAAAACTGCTACCTTGGCAACCCTGGTATTAATTACACCTTGGAAATAAGCTGTCCAGATTTTCTATTTTTAATGTGTTTGTATGTTATATTGTATGATCTGTTTCTGCTCTGCTGAAGTATTATCCTTATGAGATAAGTGCATTTAGCGTTACTTCACTTTAAAGTTACTCATTTTCTTTTTGTAGTTGTTTTGTTTATTTTATTGATGTTTACCATGTTAAATTTCAGTGCCATCTTTCAGTGAAGGAAATGTAGCATATAGTAATGACTTCACAGTCAGGGAATTCTATATATCTAGTACATCTGGAAAGTATTCGCAATGCTTCACTCTTTCCACATTTTATGTTACAGCCTTAATCCAAAATTGATTTAATTCATTATTTTCCTGCCATAATCATGACATCAAATAGGTTTGTTTGAAATCTTTGAAAATTTATTAAAAATAAACAACGAAAAAAAATCACATGTACATAAGTATTCACAGCCTTTGCCATGACACTCAAAATTGAGCTCAGGTTAGGATCCTGTTTCCACTGATCATCCTTGAGATGTTTCTACAACTTGATATATAGCCTGTCTATATGAGGTCCCACAGTTAACAGTGCATGTCAGAGCACAAACCAAGCCATGAAGTCCAAGGAAATGTCTGTAGACCTCAAAAACAGGATTGTATCGAGGCACAGATCTGTGGAATAGTATAGAAAACTTTGGGCAGCATTGAATGTCCCAATAAGCACAGTGGCCTGCTGAGCAGACTGCCAGCCAAACTGAGCAATTGGGGGAGAAGGGCTTTAGTCAGGGAGGTGACCAAGAACATGGTGGTCACTTTAAAAGAGTTCCAGCGTTTCTTTGTTGTGAGAGGAGAACCTTCCAGAAGAACAACCATCTATGCAGCACTTCACCAATCAGGCCTGTATTGTAGAGTGGCCAGACGGAAGCCACTTCTCAGTAAAAGCAACATGACAGCCCACCTGGAGTTTGCTAAAAGGCACCTGAAGGACTCTTGGAATATGGGAAAGAAAGATCGAACTCTTTGGCACGAATGCCAAGCACCATGTCTGGAGGAAACCAGGCACTGTTCATCACCTGACCAATACAATCCCTACAGTGACGCATGGTGGTGGCAGCATCATGCTGTGTGGATGTTTTTCAGTGGCAGGAAATGGGAAACTGGTCAGGATCAAGGGAAAGATGAATGCAAAAATATACAGACAGACCCTTGAAAAAAACCTGCTCCAGAGCTTTCTGTACCTCAGACTGGGGCAATGGTTCATCTTCCAAAAGGACAATGACCCTAAGCACATTTTACCAATAAAATGAATGATTATTTATTTTTTTTGTTTCCTTCTTATCTTTCTGTACATTTAAAGTAAAAAAATAAACCCCCTGAAGTAATTTTTTGTCTGTGCTTTTTATTTAGAAATAATTTTTATTTAAACATTATATGCCAACAGTTGCCATTGTTGCAACATGACTCAGGGTCCAATATATTTTTATTATATGTACAAATTGTTTTAATTGTCGAATGTGTGCATCACAGCACATTTTAGTCCTTGATTTGAGACTTGGCGCTTCAGTAAAATACATTTCTAGTGATTCAAAATTATTCTACAGAATAGTTTTTTTCTAAATAAAGAAAGGAATTCATGAATAAATATGTTGTCTTGAAGGTTTTAATTTCACCTCTTTTATTTATGTATATTTTTTATTAAAAATGGTCAAACAGAAATGTGGGCTGCATTAATTGCATGTTAATAAAATTAGTGCTGTTACTTATAAACACACACGCACACACACACCTATCTATATACACCCACACATGCACTATATACACTTTAATGTTTCAGATCATCAAACTAATTTAAATATTAGTAAAAGATAACACAGGGAAAACAATCCAAAACTGCATGGCCCTGTGTGGAAAAGTGTTGCCCCCTAAACCTAATAACTGGTTGGGCCACCCTTAGCAGCAACAACTGTAATCAAGCATTTGCAATAACTTGCAATCAATCTGTTAAAGCGTTGTGAAGGAATTTTGGTCCACTCATCTGTGCAGAATTGTTGTAATTAGGCCACATTGGAGGGTTTTCGAGCATGAACCACCTTTTTAAGGTCATGCCACAGCATCTCAATAGGATTCAGGTCAGGACCTCGACTAGGCCACTCCAAAGTCTTAATTTTGTTTTTCTTCAAAGGTGGACTTGCTGGTGTGTTTTGGATCATTGTCCTGCTGCAGAACCCAAGTTCGCTTCAGCTTGAGGTCACAAACACATGGCCAGACATTCTCCTTCAGGATCTTCTGGTTAACAGCAGAATTAATAGTTCCATCTATCACAACAAGTCTTCCAGGTCCTGAAGCAGCAAAACAGCCCACAACATTACACTACCACCACCATATTTTACTGTTGGTATGATGTTTTTTTTGTGAAATGTGGCTTTACTTTTATGCCAGACGTAATGGGACACAGACCTTCCGAAAAGTTCAACTTTTGTCTCGTCAGTCCACAGAGTATTTTCCCAAAAGTCTTGGGGATCATCAAGATGTTTTCTGGCAAAACTGAGACGAGCCTTTATGTTCTTTTTGCTTAGCAGCGGTTATATTTCGGAACTCTGCCATGCAGACCAATTTTGCCCAGTCTCTTTCTTAGGATGGAGTCATGAACACTGACCTTAACTGAGGCAAGTAAGGCCTGCAGTTCTTTGGATATTGTTGTGGGGTCTTTTTTGACCTTCTTGGATGAGTCGTCGCTGTGCTCTTGGGGTAATTTCCTGGGAAGGTTCTCCACTGTTCCATGTTTTGCCATTTGTAAATAATGGCTCTCACTGTGGTTTGCTGAAGTTCCAAAGCTTTAGAAATGGCTTTATAACCTTTACCAGACTGATAGATCTCAATTACTTTCTTTCTCCTTTGTTTCTGAATTTCTTTGGATCTCAGCATTACGTCTAGATCTTTTGGTTTACTTCATGTTGTCAGGTAGGTCCTATTTAGGAGATTTCTTGATTGTGAACAGGTGTGGCAGTAATCAGGCCTGGGTGTGGCTAGAGAAATTGAACTCAGGTGTGATAAACCACAGTTTTAACAGGGGGCAATCACTTTTTCACACAGGGCCATGTAGTTTTGGATGTTGTTTTCCCTCAATAATAAAAACCTTCATTTAAAAACTGCATGTTGTGTTTAATTGTGTTATCTTTTACTAATATTTAAATTAGTTTGATGATACTTTTACACTTTTCACACCACTGTATGTTGAGTCTGGTTTCACTAATAACAAACATGCATTTGCAGTTTGCCCAAAGCATCTATATTTGTCCATGTCCATGTTGATTAGAGTATTAAAAACTTGAAAAGTAATTATTTAAGGTACATTTAGAATATAGAAATATATGCAATCAAGTTGTGATTATTTACACGTTAACTCATGTTTGCACATAATATATATTTTTTTAATGTCCCATTCCATATTTAGTCCCTATTTGCTGTTATAGTAACCGCCACTTTTCTGGGAAGATGTTTTACTAGATTTTGGAGTGTGCTTGTGGAGATTTGTGTTTATTCATCCACAAGGGTGTTAGTAAAGTCAGGTACCGATGTAGGGTGTGGAGGCCTGGATGCATTCAGCATTCCAATTCATCCCAAAGGTGTTTTATAGGTTGAGGTCAGAGCTCTATAGCAGGCCACTCATGACCAAGAACTTCCACTTTGTGTGCAGGGGCATTGTAATGCTGGAACAGGTTTGGGTCTTCTAGTTCAAGTGATGGGAAAATGTAATACTACTACTTCTATAGACATACTATACAATCCTATATATGTGCCTCCAACTTTCTGGTAACAGTTTGGGAAAGAACCACATATGGTTGTAAATGTCAGGTGTCCTATTACTTTTGTCCATATCATATATTTTGCCTTGTAAAGCATTGACCTCTTTTTTTGTGGTTATTTGGTTTCCTCCCTCTTTCTGGAAGGGAGATTGTAAATGTGATGAACTGTCTTCTCATCCACTGTCTGTTCCTTTCTCTTATCCAGTGCTCCCTGGATAGGCTTTAGATAGTGTTTTTTGAATGGATGAATGGTTATTTAAATTAGGATATTAGCTCATCTTGACACTTAGGCTTAGGTACACAAGGCACAAAACCTGTTAATAACCACAGTATCACCAGTCATTTATTTATGTGAGAAGTTGTTTTTGAAGTGACATGATCATATATAGCTCAAATTGTTTCCGACACATTTATTAGAGCATGAATTTTGTCTGTAATGCTATGGTTAAAATGTTCGCTTGAGCATGTGGTTTTGGTTAGTGTCATGCTTTGGGCTTCGTAGCTCTGTTTCAGTACAGAGCATGGTGCTGATTTTTCCGGTCAGCGGACGATGATGCTATTTGGCGTGAACACATCACTGCTGGTAATTCAACACAACATTAGGGATGAATTGCTGCATGGTGTCAGTACACTAGGAACTATTTATAATAAGAATGACCACGTTGGCTGCTGCACTAGCCTTAGTAGTTGCCAGTATATTTTTACTTTAAGAGTCAGATGACAGATGTTGATAATGTCATAGACAGTCAAGGGACAGAAGTGTAGCAGATTTAGAGAGCACAAAATGAATGATGGTGGGGTTTGCTTCTGCCAGAGCCTCCACCTTTGTGATATCGAATGATTTGTGGCCTATATTATATGATATATATTATATGATATTTCTACAGCATACTGCATATTTCACCTCATTACATCTTGGTGTCTTTGTATGTTTATCACTAAGTTTATTCATTCTAGTCTGATATCTGGATTTGTGTATGCTTGAGGTTTGCCAAAATCCCACCATTGAGAAAGGGCATGGTTGGATTTGGTGAATGTAACAGAATGTCTGTAAAAAAGAAATGAAAATTTGATCCTTCAAGAACCAAACATTTAATGTGTATATATTATTTAGGTTTATTTGTTTTGTCAGATGACTATATTGCCCATCAGGACACAAAGTATTTTCACCCGAACTAAAAGAACTTTAAAACTTTCCAAATTAGGAAGTTGATGAAATATTCTTGGTTTGAGTTTCCTCTATACTATTGGGAGTGTGACCATTACTTTTTAGGTTGCCTGCTCATGTATAAAGCTATCATGCTTTGAACCCATTCCTGAGAATGACATAGTACATAGTAGTACTTCTTGAACAAAATATGATAGCACAAATGTTCAACATGTTCTTGTCTGTCTTTCCACACAAACTTTAGAGAGAGAAAGGAAAAGAGATAGATATAAATATTATATTCATTATATTGATATTGATATGTACTATATTCATATATTTATTTGTACAAATAGACCATTTGCACATTTGGCAGAGCTGATCATTACAAGAAGTCTTCCCTACCCTTAAGCTTTCCTGGATTTACACTGTTGTTACTTTTCAAAAGCAGAAACTAAAATGGTTTCTATATTCATGGCACAGAATCTTTCGCAGCACTGCTTCCTCTAGTGGTATTGCATCCAAAGTTCACACCTGAAAAATTCTTTAGATGTCCCCCGCCCAACACACACACAAGTGTCTGATTGCAAATTTTTCTCAGGCGTCGTACACAGGAACCCATAAATCTGCCTCACCTGCAGGAGAACCTCAGAGCGGACCATAACACGTCCCCTGAGTCATCACCTTCTAAGCACCAACACATTCTCACTTTCTTCCTCCTAAAATTCCACCAAGTATGCGGAAAGAGTAATGGCAGCTAATGTTGAGAAATGAGAAACATGTTGAAGGAATAGAGAGAGGTAGGAGATGGAGCAAAAGAGGTGCTGAGAGAGAAATTATGTAAGAACTTATGAACATGGGTAATGAGAGTTTGAGGAATGATGAGCTGAGAGAGCAAGAAGTGAAGACATACTTGCATACATATTCATGCAACTTAAATTTTTTTTTAACAACCTTCAGTTGACATGGACCAGTTAATATTAAAGCTGTATATACACCCCTATAGCTGGGAAATCCCTAAATTAGTCCTGGTGCAAACAGTTGCAGTCAGAAATCACTTCATTAGTTCAATTAAATTCACAAGTTTGCCATAAAAGTGTCACATTTATAAGAGTCTCAGTATAAATACACCTGTTCCTGAAAGACTCCAGAGTTTGTTAGAGAACATAAAAAGACCAAGCAGCTGAAAAAGTATACTTCAGGATATATTGGTTATAAAAGTGATTTTCATCAGCAGGCATTGGGAAGCTGATCAGGGTTCAGGATAAGATTGATGGTGCAATCTTGCAATCCTAGAAGTAATAAATCCTGCAGAGTCAGCAGAATCCTATACACACCACCAAAGCTACACTGTAGTGGTGCTAGAATATGGCCCAGTCAAAACCCTGACCTTGATTCATATGTGAATCTCTATTTAAATTTGATATTCACCAACCATATCAATCCAATCTGATTGAATGTGCGCAGTTTTACCAAAACAAATTAGCAAAAATATGTGCAGTGATGATAGAGACATATCACCAAAGACAGAAACTGCAATTGAAACCAAAAGTGATCCTATTGGTGTGCTAACTTATGCACTTTAATTTGATTTTTTTGTGTCCCCCCTAAAATTACATTTTTACATTTTTGATGTAATGTGAAACTAGAAGTGGAAAAAAAAATCCCAAATAATCAAATTTAAATATCAATTTAACCTAAAAAAATATATAATAATAATAATAATAATAATAATAATAATAATAATAATAATAATAATATTAATTAAGAAGTAAATGTGTAAAGCACATATCATGAATGTGTGACTTTTCAGAGGGCAGTAAGTGTAAAAGACGTGTTTTGGGTAATTAGTAAAGGAAGCAGCTGATGAAAACTGCTCGTTCATCTCAACACTGTCTCCCCTTTCCTGTCACATGTTGGTCGATCTGCAACCCTCAACCCAAGAGGAACTGTAATGGATGAGTCAATCTGATGCCCTCAGAGGGTAGGGTCGTTGCTCAGTGTCTGACCTGTGAAACAAGTGTTAATTTATCATTTCACAGCTTTAACTCAAGTCCCTCGCTTCACCACTCCTCCTGGTAACTCTCTGTGTTTCCTTTTAAATTCTTTGGTGTAATTCATTTATGGGAATTATAAAACTACAGAAATGTAGTCACTTTTATAGAAAGAAAGAGATCTTGTTTCAGCATTTGTGTGTTGAATACTTCTAGGGTGAAACTGGGTGCTGAAATGCTGTGTGAGCGTGGGTGTGTGTTTGTGTGGTTGTGTGGGTGTGTTCCATAAGGAATAACAAACCATGTAATGTTATCGTCTACTGGTTTATAGCCAGAACCATCAACAGAACCCAGTGAGTCGATGAAGGAAAGCGATTTGTGTGGATACACTCTTTCGGCAGTTTCAAGCACAATGCATGCTAAATAGAGACTGATGTATTTCAGATAGATCTAGGTTAACAGGATTGGCCTCAATTTGTCCTATTGTGTTTTATATATACTGCAAAATAAAAGAAACAAGCAGGGGCAGACAAAAAAACCGCTCAAGTAACTTCAAGGTACTTACCATATATAGATTAAATGTATATACTGTATACTTGTATTACATCATACAAAAAGCAGCTCAGCTAAGGAAGAATTTAAGAAAATCTATATACAGCTTTCTAACTTTTTAAGAGCTTATGTAAGCTGTGCTCGGGATTTTAGATTCCTACAAAACGTTTTCCTATTGCATAAATGACAGTAGATATTTTCACAAGCAAAGAAAAACTTAAAAAGAAATTTCTTTTATTTATCTTCAGTAATTTATCTTGAAAGGGTTGCTTTGGATCCTCAGTTCATCTCATGAACAATGCGCAAGTCAGAATACACTCTGGATAGGAAATTTCATTGCAGCATAGCATATATACACACATTTACCCACTCATCTCACAGACCTGGGGTGTGATTTCGTCTCACCAGTCCACCTGCTACCATGTTTTTTCAGGAATCCCATTTAGACAATTATCCAATCTGAGGATTATACATGGGGACCCTGGGGCTTTGAGGTAACCTTAATGATGGCCATCAGTTTCATTGATTTCTGAACCCTTACTCATGTGTTGTTTTTGCAAACTGTACAATAATATGACACAATGTTACATAAATGACAACATAAATATTTGTTTATAAACAGTTTGTGTTCATCAATGGCATCACATAAAAGAGTTTGTTAAAATATATTGGAAACAACTAGGAAAATGGAAATAATTTAGCCAGGTACCAGATTCATCACATTAATCAATAACATTAGTCAAATGAGAAATTGTGACATCGTTATCAGAGCACATAGGCACAGTAATGCCTTTAATAAGACACAGAGGCAGAGAAACATCCTTATTAGGGCATTTAGGCAGAGCAACATCCTTGTCAGGACATCGAGGTACAATGACGTCCTCATCAAGACAGGAAGACAGAAAGGCATCTTCTACGGGAGAGGAAAGGTGGGAGATGGTTGAGATTAGGTCAGATGTAAAATACGCTATGAGTGGCTGCATGACATTGTGCCTCTGAATAACTTTCCCTTCATTGTAGCTTCCAAAAGCCCATTGTGGAGGCAAATGTGGATAAAAAATACATGCAAAACCAACAGTGAAACCACACATAAAACAATGAACAAAGTAACGAAAAAGGAATGTGGAACAAGGAACCCAACAATATGCATGAGACAAGAGACAACAACAAACAAAAGACAATAAGTGCTGTTAGTTGGAGTATATACTGTAAATATTGCATTGCTTATTACCGTAAATGTGAATTAGTTTTGTAAACAAACACATGATATGGTTTGTAGAGGTGCAGTGGTTTGTGGGAAGTGTCTTCCCTGTTCATAATCCTGGCTGTGAAACATCATGATAAAGTTTCAAATGGTGATAAACTGCTCTGAAAACAAATGGAATATATATTCAAGAGAGAGTTATTTTAATTCTGATTACTTGTTACATGCCTTAAGCAATAAGCTTTCTAACAAAGCAGGTTTACAGAAATCCATTTCTAGTGATATAAGCTTTTTCATGCTCTTTTATTATGAGTCATTGACTCTGGCCAGATTGAGTATACATATCAATAGTCTTGTGTGAAAGACACCAAATTTGTAATGTAACATGTACAAGTAGCTGTATAGTAAAACAAGTGGGCCTGAAGCATAGCCTGGTGGGATACCATGTTGCTTAGTTATAGTCTCAAGAGTATATTTTTAAAGCAAAATAAAAGCCAAATTAGTGAATGTATAGCCAAAACAAATGTGTGTACCAATAATAGCAATTAAAAATCAGCTGACTATGATTGTGTCTAGAAACTCTTCTTCATGCATAAATATGTCATTTCTGCAAAGGAACAACATGATCACATCATGATGCCACAAGAAATGGTCAGATAACTGAAAAACAATTAATAACAAAGACTTTCACCAGGAATTACCTAAAAATGTAACTTTTATAATGAATACACTGTTAAACTAACCTTTTTGAATGGCGCAAACACAAAGATGACGCTAAATGCCTTCTGCAACCTTCACACTCTGCAGACCTATCCTTGAATAAACCATTATACAAGGTCTACTACAAAGTACGTTTGAAACATCCTTTATCCCTCAAGTAACTGAAAGCTTTATTCTCCCCTAAGATCTTACATCTTTCAGAAAAAAATATTAAAGAATAATACAGAAAGGTGAGCCTGCTCTTTATTGTCAACATTAATACATCGTTCAGTGTTTTTGTTTAACCCCACCCCCCAAACCTCTTTATATATATGCACCAGTTATATTCTCCCACATGGAAAAACATTTATGTCATCTTTTAGAATCTGTACACTTAAGCACATGAGCGCTTTCTTTTCCAAACAGTCCTAAGCTGTTAAAATAAGCATAAGATAAACACATTCAGACACGTGCAGCTCTTTTGTGTGTAATATTTACCACCTGCTGTCTGCACAGCATTAAAGCAGTTTTACAGACAGAGATTAAGCCTAGTGACAGACATTCCATAGCAAAGGCTACATTAAATTTGTTGATTGCTGTGCTCCTGTCCATCATAATTTAAAGGGGGGCTAAGTATTGAGAAATTGCCAGATGTGATTTAAATTAAAGTAGACAAATGTCATAGAAAAAAAATATGTTTTAAGTATCATATTAGATGTGTGGGTTTTGGCTTAACTCTGGCTTTATCTAAAGGTATAAGGAAAACAGATTTATAATGCAGATTGTCACTAGTGAAAGGAAGGTTTTTATTGTTTTACAAACCTCACAGTGTTTAGTAGTATTTATGCCTCACAGCTCCAGGATCCAGGGTTGAACCCTAAGATTGGATTACTGTCTATGTGGAGTTTCGCATGTTCTCCCTGTAGATTGTTTTTGTGGAATTTTTTGGGTACTCTGGTTTCCTCGCACCTCCCAAAATAATGCCTGTAGGTGCACTGTGACTGAATGTATACGTTCTGCTTCTGAGTCCCATCCAATGTTCCCAGGAAGAATTTGGGTCCATTTCAGCTATGACCAGGACAAAGTGAAGATAAATAGTAAAAAAAAAACATAATAAAATGAATGAATGTGAATGGTGAAATGCATTCATTTTCCAGGTGTTTTTTATTTACTGTGCCCCTCAATTGAAAGAGGATACAATTCCCAGTATTTATCTTAGCAGTTTAGGGTTATGGTCTTGCTCAAGGCCATTTACAACAGTAGCTCTTTGACTATAGTAAGATTTATATTCAGACACTGACATATACAGCTCAGAAATATGGTCACTGCAATCCTACAACCTTTAAAGCATAAACTCAATTGAAAGAGGTACATTGTGTTTATAATTCACTATTATTGGACAGGGCTTGTCTTTTGCACCAAAAACAGTGAATGATATACAAATCTATGAAACACACAACTGCACCTCTATGCACCTGTATTTACATGAATTTAAATCATTTGTACTGCTGTTAAATGATTGGCTGATTGAATAAGTGCATTAAAGAGATGATGTAGAAATGGTCTTCCATTGATCTAGAAACCCAATATTGGTAGCTATTTTATGTGGTGACTTGAGACTAAAATATATGCAAATATAAAAGTGCTTAGCAAAAAATGTTCCAAATCAGACCAAGTGTTTAAAGCATGTGGGAGTAGGTAGTAGTAACACAAACACAATTTTTGAAACTTTGTTAAAAGTATCCAGACCCTTCTCATCACCACACAGTGCTGTCTACATCAATCTTGCATCCTGACAGAGAACTGATAAAAAGGAGAGGAAAGACAAGTGGTTGGTGAATGAATGTTTAAATGACTTAGCAGTAGCTGAAATGATTATTATTTTAGGGGGAGTGGGAATGGTTGTCCAGGAATGTTTAAACTTGTTTAAACAAGGCAAGAGGTGGCACATAGACACGCACACAACACACACACACACACACACACACACACACACACACACACACACACACATGTGATGAATATGAGCACAATGCTTTCTATAGTCAAAACAGCTGAAATAGTGAGAGATTACACTTTTTCTGTACTGCTCAGTATTTTGTTTTTTCTCCTTCTTCTCCTTCCTCTCTCTCTCTCTCTTTAACAATTCAATTTCCTTTAACCCCTCTGATTTGAAAGGTTTTCTATATAGCAATTCATCTTTTTTTCCCTGTTTTTTTCAGTCTTATTGCTCCTTCTTCTTTAACCCTTTGTCCCACTCTTTTAAAAAGTGCTTTTCACTAAAGAGGATCCTTTTCTCTGTCCCCTTTAACCCTATGGCCCATTTTCACACTCTCTTCTGTGAGCTGCTTTGCTCTAATCAGCATGACAGCACCAGGTTCCTCTCTTACTCTCCAAAATAAGATTTTTATGGGAGAAAGGAAAATTGATATCTATGGCGTGCAGGTGCAGCATCTAAAGTTGCTCAATTTTCAAGTTTTTTCTCTCAGGCGAACCGTTTATTCAATATATATTCAACATCTTGAGCGTTTTTACGATTGTATATCAGCCAACCTAAATCCCTTTGCTACAATAAACTGTGGCTTTGGCTATAATTGACCGATGGTGCAAAATGGCAATGAGGTGAGCATTTAGGACCGTCCTGAAGACTCCATCATGTTTATGTGGGTTACCTGTTAATCGTGTTTTCATATTTAATACTTTTATGATGCCTTACCATCCATGAGTAACTTTAAAAAGTCACAAATTCTCAATCATTTCTTGCAGTTGTGATTATTATAAAACATTTTCCAGTTCCCATTTGGGGAGTGATGAAATTTAAAATAATTTCTTCTAAAATTGCCCAAGATCAAGGCAACAAATCAGAATCAAGGACTGTTGCTTCATATAATACTTTCTCTTGGGATTTCAGTACTTTTCAACACTAAACGTGGCCTTTAACAAGAAGAGGCCATTTGACTGACAGTGCAAACGACCAACCATGTTTACTTACTGCTAACAGATTTGTATTGTGTAGGGAAAACCTATTTTGTGTTACTGGGAAACAACCACAAAATTACATGACAAAGCACTTGTTCTGAAAACACACACACACACACACACACACACACACACACACACACACACACACACACACACACACACAAAGATGACCAAAATCTTTCTTGATTTACTCACACATGAAATGCCCTCACACAGTGGTGTTGAAATTTCACAAAGAGAAAAGTTTTTTCAGTTTACCATACAGAAGTACAAAACATGTGGGAAACCTATTTAAGATGTCTTAATATCCATGATATCACTTCTGCAAAAAGTGCACAAGATAGTGCACAAGATAATGCACTACAGTGTATCTGTTGTTGATATGGAATGTCAGTAAACTGCAGATCAATCAGGTCAGAATCAGGCAGTCAAAACTAAAACTCACGATAAAACAATACACTTTGGAATTCAGTAACTTTTATGCTATTGCATCATCACATTGAGCTCTGCTGTTAACATTTACATATACTGTAGTAGAAATGTAAAAATGAAAAAGGAGTACTTTTACTGGAGTAATATCCATTCAGAGGATTTGTACTCATTCACTTCTGGTCATATGGCACAGAGGTGTCTCTGCTAATTCTGTAATATTTTTACAAAGTTATTACTATAGTCCCTAGAGTTGTCACAAGGTCTACAAAAGAAAACATGTCTAGGAAGTCATGAAGTACTCCTGAATGACTCGGTGTGGTTTTAACAAGTCACGGATTAGCTGTTACATTAGGATCATTTGCAATTATTGTGACTTGGGTGATCTTAAACTTGGCAGGTTAAATATAATGTTAGTGTTGACAAAATGTTACATTTCTTGAGACTCGTGGTTGATTTGTAAGTGAACACAGTGTCAGTGTTGGGACAAAGGCAATTGTATTCTCCATTCATCTCCATAGAGATATACGAAGCTCTCAAATACAGTGGCTGTTTTTAATATTTACACAAATCAGAGAGAGCAAGAGAACTTTCATGAGAAAAGTATTTATATATATATATATATATATATATATATATATATATATATATATATATATATATATATACATATATATATATATATATATATATATATATATATATATATATATATATATATATATAGGGTAATAATGGCAGCTAGTGGGTTAGGTACATTATAAAATAAGACGGGTGGGCCATGTTAACACATGACACACACACACACACACACACACACACACACACACACACACACGCACACACTATAATGAACTATAATGAATTAGTTGGTTCCTTTTGTCTTTGTAATAAAAAACTAATTGGGAAAATAATACCCAGCAAATGCGAAACATGGAGCTTGTGATCAAAACAAATCAGGTGGAAGAACAGCAGTCTGGGAAATGCAATAGGAGCCTGTGTGTTTTCATTTAGCTTGAAGTGTGCAAGTGAGAGAGGATTCAGATGAGGGTGGGGAAGAGTTCAATAGAAAAAGTATGATGGTACAGTATATGGCCACTGCTTTTGGTCCAAGCCTAACCACTCCATTTGCAGCTTTTGTGTGATTAATAAAGTTACATTAATGAACATATAGTCTGTATGGTTATTTTTTTAAGGGTAAAAGGGTGGTTATAAAATCTTAACATAGTGATCATAGTTAAATCCAGATGTTTCTCAGGGTGCTTTCATTAATGTAGCATTATTTGGTTTGAATCTAGCACTGGTGTAATTGAATTGTATCACTAGTGTGATACAAAAATCACACTAATAAGTCTGAAATCAACCAAATATGCCACATATTCTTGATTTTTCATTTATTTATGTGAGCTGATAGATTGAGTCCTGAGACACAAGCTGAGTTTACACAGCTGTGGTGCTGTAGGGTGAAATGTGTTCTGGACATTTAGACCAATTAAAGCTTGATATAAATATTTTATGTATTTACCCATTGATTGATATGGTCTGTCTTAATGTTTGTAGTCTGCAAAGGTTTTTTATACTGTAAATTGTTGGTTACCATATTTAATGAATGGAAGAGGGTAACAAAAGTTTATTTATATATTATAAATATGTATTAATAAACCTGTGTATCTTTTTTGCTTTCAGGGTTGTTTAATAATGTTTAATACAATAAAACATAAAACCTACAAACAATGGTAAACCCTTCTCTCAGGTCTGTCTCCTTCCAGCAACTATTATGAAAACTGCCTTTAGATGTTCTTTCATCTAAAAATAAAAATTGGTCACTGGTAAAAATGCAGGATTATAAAAGTGGCAATTTGCTGGATTATTACAGTGACTAAAGTTTAAGTAACTACTGTTGGGGATTGGCACAAGAAAAGTACATAGTTCCCCTTTCCCCCTTTCTGTAACTCATTCCATTCTCACACATACTTTGTGGTTGTTAAGATATGGAGGGTTGTATTTATTCTATTCCTTTCATCTCACCTGCTGTTTCTTTCTTTTTTTACTCATTCTCATTAATCTTTTTATTCCATTTCATCCATCATGTGCTCTTTTATTGAAACCTGCTCACATGTTCCATTGGTTCAGCATCACACACCCACACAAAGAGCATTGTAGACCCCATGGCATGCACATACACACACATGCGTGCACACACACACCAACACACAAACACATTTCGACACACTGCATACGGCCACAGAGGGTTGATTGTCAAAGACAAGCTTCATGGATCACATCACCATTCAGCTTTTTTAGTGACAGACTCACCATTTGACCACTTCCTGTCTGTGTGAACTGCATTATTCATCTAAAACAAAAGCACAGGACAAAGACAACTTCCTTTCTGCTGTTTAAAAGAAAACTTTTGTCCTAATGGAGGAATGAAAAGTATACATTTGGTTGGAGGTTTTGAACACATCTAGTCAGTATTTATATTAATATTTAACATTAACTATCAGCAGTGAAAAGTTATGATGCATAGTTAAATATTGAATAGTTTAAATATTCGAAAATAGACAATTTTATTAAGTTAAAACATGATCTTTTGCTAACTGAGTGTGAAAACTAGCTCATAGACCATAACTTCTGAATGAATGTTAATGTAAGTGTTTATATTCCTCAAAATATATGTAACAGGAGTCAAAGTTTTTTAATGTAACAATATAAATGTATATTTTGTCTCTCAGTAATAACAGATAGGATTTCTATCTGGTCAGTTTGCTAATAATTAATAATGAACTTGCTAGGACACACTAAGATTTAATGATCCATTACAATGATGATTTATTTAGCATACATTTTGTTAATTTAGCTAGGTCAGTTAGCACACAGGTTCTGTGGAGAAATTTCCCTATGTCATCCTGTTATAATTTGTGTTTTGGTTATGCTAGATTCAACAGTAAATTACAAACCTAGCTCATATATCGTGAAACCTTTTCTTCATAAAAATATAGAGTCTGAGTTTCAAATTAAAATAAAATAAAATAAAATCTGTGAATTAAGTTCAGTCTCTACACTTTACTTGCTCAGTGTAGGAAAATTTACACAGCCGCTTCTCTTGTTTAAATTAAAGTGTCATGTTTCCTGGTATGCTCAGTCTCTCCTGACACATTAAAAGCCACATTAAACGCACTCCAGCCACACGTAACCATGCACCATTAGCCTTGCTATGTGGCTTATTTAGTGCATCTCTCATTTATCTTCCTGTCAGCATGTTCAGCGTGTTTCCAAAAGTGTGTGTAAGAGAGCATTTGTATAGTTGTGTATGTGTGTGTAAGTCAAAGAGTTATCTTTCCTCAACTTAAATCAGTTCAAACGTCCAAGGAAGTTTTGGTGAATAATGTAAGTGCGTGAGAAATAGGGACTTATTTCAAGTTGAACACAGAGAAACAGAGCGTTTCTTGTATGGTTTATGGACTGACTATTAAAAAGGTTGTGAACTGTGACCTAGAGGCTATCACACTTGTCGTCTCCTCCTTATACAAACAGAAGTGGAACGCTAACTAGCCTTGTCCGTGGACCAAGTTAGCAGTGGAGCACAGAGAAAAAGGAAACAGTGAAATATATTGAAATAGCAGAGTACAAAGCAGAGTTTTTTCATGTTGCTTAAGGTTTGTGGCAGTTGTTTTAAATGTATATGTAATGCATTCCTGCAACAACACAGTCAGTTTGCTTTTATTGTGAGCTCCACTGTAGCTGTGAATGTCTTGTAATAACTTTTTTTTTATTGTGCACAATGTTGGTTGTTGATAGGACCCATTCATATTGCAGTCATTGACCAGCATGAACTTTCAGACTACATCTGGAGTCAGATTTAAAAAATAAAATGGTTAGCTCTGACCAGCTTGACTCTGATTGACTGCAAACTCTGCAGGCTGAGGACAAATCAGCAAACTCTAAAGTCATGTAATATACAGTTTAAGAGAGTAAAAGTAATTACCCTAATCCAGTCCTGCTTTTTGCCTGTTGAAAACCACTGGTAAAAATTGGATAATTAGTCAAAAGTGGAAGCAGATGTGTTAGACTAGTGGAAACAAAAATGGTCTAATCTATTCTGAAGTAGGATTCTTCAGTGTTCACCCTTTAGTGGCTTTTTTAAGGGGCCAATAGGTCAGAGATTCTTTGCACTCTCATTAAAATCCATTCTGTATAAGCAAATTGCAACTATAAGAACAAATCAGCCACAATGGTACAGGATGCAAAAGCACTTTTTAATTCAAATTTACTTTATTAGAATAGCACCTTTACCAATTCAGGGTATACGTTTTAAATGAATACATGTATCACTGTAATTTTATCCATTTTATAAATATTATATTTTTATCCAAGAAAAAACTACCTGAGATGATTTGAAGAAGATCCTTTAAAAGGGGAATCCATTCTCATGTAAGTGACAGTGCTATTATAAATGTATTATAATTTTCTCAGTGGTGGAATGAGACACATGCCTTCAGTGTTGTTGTACCTGAATCAGTCCACTTCTTAATACCATCATTATGATGCCATGGCTATAGCAACCATCAATATTATACAGAAATGCGGTATAAGAAATAACAGTGTTGCATCACAGACAGGTATCACATACAGCGATAATGAGTGCCATTATTAAACAAGTATCCCAATGAGCACAATTCAACAAGTCTCCTTTTACTGCAGCCACAGCTGTGCTGCTTGATCTAGCAGAAGCATCAATATTAAGGCAAATTGTGTGTTTTTACAAGTTAAAAAGTATAAATGATTCATGAAATTGTTTAGAACAGTTTTGACTGCCTTTTCCTCAAAATGTCCAGTCTTGAAAATGTCCTTGTGTGTATATCTGCAACCAAATCAATTCCTTCTCCTCTGTCAATAATTGTAGAATGAAAAACAGCTATTATATCCACACAAATATGTGTGAGCTTTTGTAGTTTGCTGCAGATGTGGTTTGCTAGCTCTGACTAGTGCTCTCTCTGACTATCCAATCGAAGGACATAAAAAAGCTGTCATTATTGTGCGCCTGCTAGACGGCCCCAGTGCCATCAACTCACAATCGGATTGATTAAAGCAATAGCTTTATTCGCATGTACTTTAAGCTGTAGTCACCCACAGTGCTTATTCTGCAGGCCTGGACGCAGTTTTCTCTGACCCGGCAACAAATGGTGTGATGGCTAAAATCTGATTGGATAGAAACAGTAATGTAAACTTACACTTGAAGCATCGCAAGCACCGATTTCTCTTCTGAAATAAGGGGAATAAATTATTGGGAACATTTTAATACATATTCATTGGCAAAACAATATAAAAAAAAATTAAGTTAGTGATTCTGATGGTGGTTCTGATGATCCTGACAGCTTTCAGTCTATTAGCTGTTAACTGATTGAAACTGGAGTACAAAACTGTTCTTGGCACTTCAAGGACATAGTTAATTGATTGACTGATTGATTAATTGATTGACTAAATAATTGATTCATTGATTAATTGATTAAGTAACCACGTTAACCATTTTATCAAGGTCTATGTCATGGTGGAACTAGAGTCAGTCTGCAGTGGGAAAACACAGAACAAATTGGGAATACCGTTTGGGATGTCATTTCATCATAGGACTCATATTTATTCACAACTAAGGCCTTCTCATAGCTGGTTCATTTAGTAGCCTGCTCTGGGGAGGTTGGGAAAAAAACTCACAAAGAAAACCATTACAGGATCAAACTGGGGACCCTGATGCTGGAAGCTGTGATCTTAAACTGTTAAATGAAACCTAGCAATGGCATGAAGGGATTAAGTGATTAAGTTCTTGTTTGCTCAACTGTATATCATAATTAAATGTGTTCCAAATGGTCTTTATTTTTTTCTATGTATAGGGATTCTTCACAAGTAATGTTGACACATAGCCTTTGGAGTCATGATCAGTTTTAAATGGATTACAGCTTAAATTATTTTAGCACAGATGTATTCTAGGACTGGAATGGGAAACAGAACTAAATGACAATGAATCCAGCAATACTAAATTAAACCAATCTCCAAATCAGTGATCTGGTATACCTCTAAAATTCATCACTGGCAGTCAGTGATTATGGATTTGGCATTAACTAAGCAAACATTAGTTTAGTAAATTTTTTTAGTTGTTCTTAGGAATCTTTTCACTTCGTTTAAACATTGTTGTTTTGGTACAAAAATTTGTTTTAATTTCATGTCTTTGGCAGGCAAACTTAAAACTTGAAAGTAGAACTCTGAATTACAAGCAACAATCGTATTAAACACTTCTAACTTTAACTTCAGCATTAAAAATATGTTAATGCATGACTTTAGTGCCTGTTTTATCATTTCTTACTTGTTTTTCCCCTCTCATTTACTTCTAAATCATTTTTTTGAAAATCACTATGAGTCACTGTGAGGTTTTACTGGTTTCTACAGCCCTTACTTATTTAACTGTGCAGAAAGTACTGGATTGCGTGATGATCCATGGCTCAGTGGTGCTCAACCCCTGGCGCCTCTGGCCACATCACAGGGGTTGGCAGCGACCCTTAGCGCCATGCAACACTCTGCGGCAACCCTCGGTCCTGTGGGCTTTGAACTTGACGCCAAATTTTACCTTTGGAAGATGCTAGTGGAATAAGTGTAATAATTATTTAGATTATAGGCACACATTCTGTAGGGAGTGATTATGGAGAAAAAATGAGTAAGAAGGGGAAGTAAGATGGATAAAAGAAGGAGAGATTATTAAAAAACTTAACAGAGAATAAGAACTATGATAAAAAGAGCAGTTCTTTGTATTACTTGATAGATCTGTCATTCATTATTCCATATATGTCTTTTTTTTCTCTCTCTCTGTCAAACCCTCAATCACCACTTTTGTACTCTCTCTCTATCACCACTTTATCCCTCACACCCTGCTTCCTACCCTTCATAAGGCACTCTTTTTTTTGCCCTCTCTCTGGTCTTGCTCTGTCACATGTGTGTTGTGGTGTTGGTTGGGGACATTGGGCTTCCTTCGTGGAGGTCTGTGTAACTACATTTGGGCTTTGGGGAGTTTGTAAATGCATGGGTGGTTTGTGAGGGGGTGTATGAGGAGGTCAGGGGCAGCTGAGGTTTCTTGGGCACATGTTTTTGGTGGACTAGTTTACTCAGACACTGAAGGAATCATATAATTACAGTATGTTGTTTTATTTGAGCATTTATAACAGTGTTTGGACAGAAACTCTTTTTAATGATATTGTTGCAGAACTGCTTCATATTCAAGTGTGAAAAAACATCTGGAACATATTTCCATTTAAAGTTTGTCGGACTCCATCTATCAATCATTTAAAAAAATGTTTATCACTTGCCCTACTTTTGCTTTATTTGTGGTATTTTATGTGTAGTATTTAAATCACGCAAATATAGTTGCATAATTACAATGAGAGACTATATTTGTACAGTATATAAGAACCACTTAGATTGTATTTATATTAATGTATTGTTTGTAAATTTCTGAGGTGACTTTTAATGTGCCATCACAATCATTATTATTATTATTATTATTATTATTATTATTATTATTATTATTATTATTATTAATGTTATTATCAATATTATTATTTTTATTTTTACATGATATACATTACAATAATAACATAAATATTAATAAATGATCCAATTCTATTTCTAATTCTATTGATTATTCTATCGATTCATCGAGTAATTGGTTGAGAAGTACTTTTTTTTTTATTGAAAAGCAATATGAAATATACAAGAGAACATAAGACGGGTCTTTTAAAATGAACAAGTCATTTGTTTCCTTTTTAGAAAAATCTATATTTCTGTTGCTGAAAATGCATACAAGAATATCTGTAAAAGCTAAACCCATTTAATGCATTTAATTGCCATATTACATCTAAATGCAAATACAAATATATATATATAATAATCATAAATAAAAATATAAAAATTACTTTCAAAAGGAAAAACGCATTGTACAGTGTTATCTTTATGTTTTTGTGAAATTATCCTAACCTTTGAAAACCTTCTATCGTTTTCATTGACCTGAATTTTCTCCTATTTGGGCCATAAAATGCATTCAGCTTGCCATAATGCACATTTACTATTTCAAATTTAGTTTATTATTACAAAGGCAATATGCACAAAAAAATGTATTTGGTGCTTTCTATATCACCCAGATGTGCACACTAACTACAAACATCTGGCCCTACTTAGAATCTTGGGTTAAGCTAAAAACTGTCCCTTAAGGGATGTGCCTTCTGTGCCTCATATACTTTCCTGTATGTTTGTGTGTTTTTAATGATGAAAAGGACTTGTACAGTTTGTATGTGACAGTGGCAAAGGATCAAGATGTTATTTAGTAAAATCATGATCGGTTTTCTTTTTTATGTCTTTTTTGTTTATGTTGTGAAATGCAATGGCAAATTCAATACTACAGTCATATCAGATAGCTTTACATGCAGAGACTCCTTTAAAAGCCTTTTTCTGTTTAGTGCCAAGTGTGTCTTAGGCCATAGTTTGGACAATAATTTGCAATAAAGTTCAGGCAGCAGGGGCCACTACAACCCAGTTCAATGTATCACTGATAGGACACTCATGTAAGTGAACCTACAGGAATGAAAAGATACGAAGTTTGGATCAGGACTCTGTTCAGTGCTTTCCTCTGATTGGGGCACTGGGGTCATTGAGGGGGGCTAAAGAGTCAGTCTGAAAGGTCATCAATCAGGTGATCTCTGCTTGATGTCACGTGGCAAAAGAAGTGATCGATGCGTGACGGAAGTGTTATTAATTTTGAAAAAAAAGGAATGTGAGGAGATGCTCAAGGTCACACGTGTTTGCCATCTGTGTTTTGATTGATGTGTGTATATGAGCGTAAGACACAGTTGTGTACATTCCCAGACTGTAGAACTGTTTATATTTATAGAAAGTGGGACAGCAGCTTAAAACTAAACAAATTTGGAGGTACAAATTATTGGTAGTCTGGGGTTGCCAGAAGCAGATTCCATCACCAAAAAAAAAAAAGGAAACACCGGCTTCAATCATGATATGACTGCTATCACAAACAATATTTTGCTTAACCTGAATAAAATATTTCATTTTTAAGCCCAACTTTTCAAAAATGTGTTGAAATGTGCTCTCACTGCAGAAAGTACCCAGATTGGTTTAGTTAGGCAACCAGTCAATTTTGTCTCTCAGAATATATTTGAATAACTAAATTAACATTGACACTGTTGCACACAGAAATACTGATGCACTCACTTTTCTGTTCTAATCATCTCTAAAATAGAAATTAAAGCCCAAAAGCTGCAGTTTTTGTTTTTTTCAATGTGTCTTTAATCGCTACATTACACTAAAGTAGTTACATCATCTGTTCATTTGTCCAGTACTGTTTATTTTAATTGTTTTAAAAGTATGAATTTGATGCAAAATACCTGGCATAAGTATTCATCCACAGGGTCAGTACTCCTGCAATTACATCTGCAAATCCTCTAAGAAATGTCTTCTTCAGCTTTGCACATCTGGATCCCGATAAGTACAGCCCATTTTTTTGGCAAATTGCTCAATTCTGCAAGTTTGGGTGGAGATTTAAAGCTTGCCACAGATTCTCTGTCAGATTCAGGGATGGGCTTTAACTGGGTCAATATCTTGAGATTAGATTTAGTTTTGAACCATTCAAGTGTGGCTGTGGATTTGCCATTAGTGTCTTTGTACTGTTGTAACTGAGCTGAAACAGGTTTTCTAGTGTACTTGCAATGCATTTACCTCCATACAGCATGAAATGATTGGGCCCCTAACATGAGGTTACCACCACCATGCTTTACTGTTGGGTTGTCAAGGTGTCTTAATTTGGGTTACTGCCAAATACCGTGTTTGTGCCCAGGTTTAGACCAGACCAAATCTTTTCCACCTTTGCAGAGTTTCCAAGATGCCTCTGAGCAAATTTCTAATGCTATATTATAGGGCATTTTTTTCAATTATATCTTTTTGTCGGTGGCGTGCTGTGCATTTGGTACCTGGGCCTTCAGTGGGGATTGAGTGGCGACTTAATCCACCTCTCAATACCACCACTATCACGTTGCAATTAAAGAAACTATTAATACTATACAAAAACGCAATATAACACATGGCATTACAGAGAGAGGCATTTCACATATGGAGATAAATACCATTTTACTAAAGCAAGCGCAATTGTCTACAATACAAATGCAACTGTGTCATGTGAACATCATCTGGAGCAGTTCAGAATCAATATTTGTCTAATAACATGACAAAAACATAAAAATTAAATAAAATACAACCTACTCACCTGTCAGGATACGGACCATGATTCGGAAGCGGAAGTAGCTCTATCATGTTCATTGAGAGTATACGAGCCGTAACACTGGTTGAGTAATGCAGGTTGAGATCAAAGGGAAAGATGCCCTCGGCGGAGATAAGGGGCGGAGCGTCGTCCTCAGCAGAGATCGGAGGCTGAGCGACGTTCTCGGCAGAGATCGGAGGCCGCGCGATGCCCACGGCGGAGTTCAGAGGCTGCGCAATGCCCACAGCAGAGTCCAGAGCGGGTGTTTGGAGCATATCCTGGAGTATGACGGCACCCACGGCCGGATTCAGGAACACAGTGACACCTTTGGTGGTGCTTTGAGCCATAACGACACCTCGAGGAGAGACGTCATCTGGAGAGGGACTCAGAGGCGTGACAGGCCATCCGGAAGGGTTTGGCGTCTACGTCCTGTTCGTGTCACACTCCGGCAGCGGTACGCATTCCCTTTCGCGGTCAGGCGGCGAAATGACATCCTCAGTGCGGCCAGGTGACGTTACGATGTCCTTGTCTCGGCCAGGCGGCAGTACGAAGTCCCTTTTGCGGCCAGGCGGCGGTACGACGATCCTTTCGGCAGCAAGGTCGGCGGAACTCTGGAGCCAAGTGGCACCCTCGGCAGAACACTGGAGCGGAGCGGCACCCTCGGCGGAACACTGGAGCGGAGCAGCACACTCGTGGAAACTCTGGAGCAGACTGGCACGCTCGTGGAAAATCTGGAACGGTGCGGCACGCTCGTAGAAGCTCTGAGACAGAGCGGCGTGCCCCCAGGAACCCCAGAACAAACAGCGTGCTCGTGGGAACTCTGGAACGGAGCCGCGCGCTCGTGGAAAATCTGGAACGGAGTTGCGTGCTCGTGGGAACTCTGGAACGGAGCGGCGCACTCTGAGGAACTTTGGAACGGAGCGGTTCGCTTGGAGGAACAAACGGTGCTCCAGAGCTTGCTGGCTCTAGAGAGTGCATCTCCTGACAGGAGGGAGATGCAGAATGCAATTTTGGCTCATTCTGTGGGGAACTGGGATGAATACATCTCCACGTACTCTCCAACGCTCCGTAGGAATCCCCCCCCACTCGGCCAACTCACCAGAGAAACGAGCCGGGAATTCCACCGGGCTCTCGGGGGGGGCGTGGCACAGCATGCGAGTTTGAAACGCGAGGAGCGGTAGCGAGCTTCCGGGTAAAATCCAAAGCGGAGTTCGGTTGCCGATCTATCACGGTAGGGATTGTGGTAAGGCGACATGATTCAGAAGCGGAAGTAGCTCTATGATGTTCATTAAGAGTATACGAGCTGTAAGCGGGTTTTGTCCGGAAAGCCGGTATAATCCTCGGATCGTGTGTAATCCTTGGAACCAGCGATGAATGCTGGCAGTCTCGGTAGGCATAGAAAAGTCGAACTCATATGTATTAATATTTGCAGAGCGCTACAGACATTTTTTGCTAGTTGAATTTGGCTGTAACAGTTTCCCTCTGACCAACCAATCAGAGGATGGAAAAATGCTGACGCTATTCTTGGCCAGCTAGCTGACCCTGTAAGGCAAATTTTAAATCTGATTGGTTGAGGAAACGGACTGTTAATTTTAATATTTATAATATTATCTATGGTAAAAGGGCAGCAGTACAGACTTTGAAGGCCCTGGGCAGATAAGATTGACATAGCTGCACATAGAGGCTGAAATCTGATTGGACAAAAAATTGTACATTCACATACACGTACTGGAAGCAGTGCAGCTAAGAGAAACACTTTGAAATGAAGAAAATAAACTGTTGGGAATAAATTAATACAATTTAATAGAACAAATATTAGAATTTATATTGTCAATGTAGGTCAGTGCTTCTGATAGTGTTTAGGCCAGCAGAGAATGCTTTGCTGGCCCTGACCGCCCGCCACTGCTTTTTTGTCAACATATAACAATGCATATAATAAGAGTTTTTTTATTAATTTCCATGAGCTGGAGAAGTAAATTGGGGAATACAAACTGGACAAAAGGATAACTTTAAAAATGACATATAAATACAAGAATCAATGGAGTTATATATTTAATATTTATATTTAAATATATCTTATACATATAATTTTATTAATTTACACATTGTAAGGATGCTCATGAAGTGTGTGTGCATGTGAGTGTGTGTTTGAGAGAGAGAGAGAGAGAGAGAGAGAGAGAGAGAGAGAATGGGGGTAGGAGACCTGTTGTCTGTGTAATGCACTGGGCTGTCATTACAGGTGTACTCAATTCCCTGAATGGCCCACTAGCCGCTGTATGATGCCATGATAGCATCAGTGCTCCTATCAGTCTGCCATTTCCTGTGCTTTAACCCCGGGTGCACCTAAAACACTGGAGGCACTCAGACAGCCATCCTAATTAACCTGTTGTTAACCTGCTTATTATCTGCCAGTCAGCCATGGGAGAATCACAGCTATGTGTGCTAACACATGTACACACACACACACACACACACACACACACACACACACACACACACATGTAGTGCATCTTCGAATATCATGAATAAAGACTTTTTGCTCTTCTTCTCAGTTTCACCAGCATGGAGACGATAGCCTCTGTGTGTGTGTGTGTGTGTGTGTGTGTGTGTGTGTGCGCATGCATGTTTGAGTGTGCATGGGCGCGCTCCCTTTCACACACCAAAAAGGGAGCCCAAAGTTTGTTTAAGTATGTGGTTAAACTATGCTGCCAAGTCAGGCCGACATAAATCTCAAGCAAACCACAAACCTCAGAGCACTTACAGTGACAATGTAAGTGTGTGTGTGTGTGTGTGTGTGTGTGTGTGTGTGTGTGTGTGTGCACCCACTAAATCAATATAGAGTTTTAGTACCATTCTGGAAAACATATAGAAATATAAGGAACACACACACACACACACACACACACACACACACACACACACACACACACACACACACACACACACACACAAAGAAAGTTATAGTAGTTATACATGTGGAGAAGCAAAAAGATTGAATGATCAATGCTGAATTCTAGGGCTTTATTTACTTCTTGTCAAACTTCTTAGCTGCCACAATCAGACAGAGCTGTATTTATATATAATCCATGCACATGAAATATGCTGAACAGTAGCACCAACAATGTGCGAAATAAAAAATCTTTGTTCAGAATGAACCCACGTGTTTCCGCATGTGTGTAGTCCAGATTAATTCGGCATTTTATTCGGTTTGTATAGTAATATTTTTTTTTTTGTTCTAACACACACTGGCACAGAAGCCTTTCAGGATTTTGAACTCTATGAAGAAGGGAATGTGGTCACACAGAGTTGCGCACAATAACCCAGACCAAACCAACATCATGCTGTGTTCAGCACCTTGGCTGCCGATGAAAGCACACAGTCGGTGGCGATTGTATCAGCTGTGTATATTGTGTAATGTAGATTTACAATCGTTGATTTACTTGACCTGGTTTTCTTTTCATTTCCTGATGTTTGGCTTGCTCTGTGTGTGTGTGTGTGTGTGTGTGTGTGTCTGTGTGTGTGTGTGTGTGTGTGTGTGTGTGTGTGTGTGTGTGTGTGAATTTTTCCACACATTTTGCCATTGTGCAATATACCCACTTCAACCTGCATTCGTCTTCTCTTCTTCCTTCTTCAAATATTTGAAAAAAGGTGTGTAGGTGTATGTGTGTCAAATTGGTTTGGAGTGCTGATGCTGGTGGAACTGGTGGGGGTTTTATGCAACAGAAATATTTCCTCTTCATGGATGAATTGCTCTGGGCAAGCCTGAATGAAAAAGATGGAAGAAAATGGGTGATTGGGTGGAGGTCGCCCATATCTGAGAGTGAGAATAATGAAATTGAAAAAGAAGTAAAGGGTTTGTCACCATGGTAATCGTTATGCACTAGAAAGAGTGAACATTAGTGCTGGTTAAGCATAGATGGTGAAGTGAATGGACTGTGCAGGGAAAGAGCAGAGAAAACAGGAGAGTGGAGGTTATTATTTTAAGAAAGAGGGACTTTGAAATAGGATGTTCAAAAAAACACATACCGATCTTTTGGTCAGGTGTCTACAAACTTTCGTCCATATAGTGTAGCATATGGCTAAGAATGAGACAGACAAGTAACAAACTACACAGAGATTCATACAGTAGGCTCAGGCTTTCTGTAAGGAGATATTTGTCATATTTTTTATTGTTGGAAGGAGTCTCCAGTGTCAGGAGTTTGTTACTCTCACAGTTAAAGCTATAACGTTAACTATGAAGTCTTCAGGAAAGAAAGTTAAATGGCAAAATGCATCTTAGAATTAATTAACTTCGTTAGAGGTTAGTAATAGAACCATTTAATTGAAGTTTTAAATGGACAACATATTAGATGTTTTGCTTAATTTGAATGCATACAAAGCAGAAACAAAGAATAAAATACTTGTGGAAGCGGGGGCATGGTCGAGCGCCGGTGTATGAATGGAGGGTGGTAAAGGTCACACACCTGTGCATAGTTTTATCAATGAGTGTTCTCTGTTGCAATGAGCAATGGAGAGGACAAATGGTAGAAATACGAGACTAGAGAGAGAGAGAGAGAGAGAGAGAGAGAGAGAGAGAGAGAGATGGACATACAGAGCAGTGTGTATATATGCGTATCTGATTTAAAACACTGTAAAGTGAGTAAATGTGAAAACATTAATGTGGATAAATAAAGATGAATCTTTGTTGATAACCTGTCACCTGCCTTCAATTCTTTCTAACTGAACCATCCACTCGAGAGAGAGAGAGAGAGAGAGAGAGAGAGAGAGAGAGAGAGAGAGATGGACATACAGAGCAGTGTGTATATATGTGCGTATCTGATTTAAAACACTGTAAAGTGAGAGTAAATGTGAAAACATTAATGTGGATAAATAAAGATGAATCTTTGTTGATAACCTGTCACCTGCCTTCAATTCTTTCTAACTGAACCATCCACTCGAGAGAGAGAGAGAGAGAGAGAGAGAGAGAGAGAGAGAGAGAGAGAGAGAGATGGACATACAGAGCAGTGTGTATATATGTGCGTATCTGATTTAAAACACTGTAAAGTGAGAGTAAATGTGAAAACATTAATGTGGATAAATAAAGATGAATCTTTGTTGATAACCTGTCACCTGCCTTCAATTCTTTCTAACTGAACCATCCACTCGACACATATATAAACATGCTCCATTCTGGGGTTTTTTTTTTTTTTACTTTATTCTATGTTCAGATATTGGAACAATGCAGTATAAAGTTATTTTAGTTTACTGTTTTAACAAAAGCCATTGTAACTTTCAGTAAACAGTTTTACTGTATGTCTTAGATTTTTTTCAGGGAAAAGTTGTGTTCATTTAAAGTTTCTGGTGTATTTCTTAGAAATAAAAAGTATATCCAGTGTAGAAGAGTAAGTGAAATATTCTTGAACAATTTCAAAATTGTAGATGAAGTAAGGAAAAATAAGTACTGAGGTCATTGCAAGCATGATACTTCCTAGGCAAGGGGAATTTGCTTTTCAGTAGTTTGCACTCCTAGTACTGAGTGGCTTTCAAATGTTGCTACAAACACCTGGGTTTTACTTGGCATACACCAGCAAGTGTGCAGGGCCTGGGAAAGTTCAGATACTTCAAATCATGTAGAATCCACTTCATTCCTTCCTTTTAAGAGGCCAAAGAAAGACCTAAATCACAACCTTCACATGCAGGGTTACCTGGGGAGTTATGTGATAGGAAATATGACAAGCAAGACACTACTCTGATAGTGTTAACATCCAACTGAATAATTAATATCTCAGTCATTTTTATACTTCAGTCAAATAAGGGGATCCAATTTAATTCAAAAATCAACAAAATAACATAATGATTATAGGTGACACAGCTTACATTTATATTTAAACCTTGAAAAAAAAAAATCTTTAAAGGTATGTTACAATCTCAAATGACAATTATATCCACAATTATTTTAATCTGAACTGTCACCTGATTCTTATTACTTCCTCAATGCTAATGTTTCTGAGTTGTTCACTGTTCAGCACCCTTTGCTTATGCGTCTGGCCCTGAGAGGTACTTGTTTATCTTTTATCTCTTGTTATGATAACAAGTGTGTCCTCAGATAAACTCTACACTTGAATCCTACCTCTCTTTTCACCACTGGTGGACTGGTGCAGTTGCCCAGCACCCCAACACCAGAGTGTAGTCAATTCAAAAGTGTCCTCTACAGTTCCCCTAGGGTAAACAAAACAGGACAAAATGCCCTCTATAGTGTCCTTACATTGGAGAAAACATGATAAAGTATCCTTAAGGCTACCCTTGAAATAACATAAAAACACAATGGAATTCCCCTTTAGGATGGTGCATGTAATGTATAAGAACCATTTACATTTACATTTGCGGTATTTAGCAGATGCCCTTGTCCAGTTGTCCATCCAAAAAATGTGATGCAGTGCTCTTAATGGTTTCGGTACATGCAAAGAAACATGATGAAGTGTGATATTGAGTGACTCATCAAGTGAAGAATACATAATGCAGTGCCATATAGGCTCCACTATAGGCAAGAAAATGTGAAGTGCACTGTAGGTGCTTCTACAGGTGCTGCTACTGATTCCTTCCTCTCATCTTTTTTGCCCCTTGACTACAAAACCCAAAAAACTTCTTGTCCCACACCGTGGCTTTTAGAAGTTTTGCGCAGCAATCGAAGAGAACTCAGCTCTGCAGAGAGGAAGTGGAAAAATCACAAATCCATGTAGACCTCACATCTTACTGCACACTCCTGACCAAATTTTCTTCGGATGTGACTTCTTCTAAAACTGCCTTCTACAAGGAAAAGCTTGAGGCCTCTGCACAAGATCCTCGTAAGCTCCACAACATCTTTTCTTCACTACTCAACCCCTCTGCCACACCTGCTCCATCCTCCCTGACTGCTAATGACTTTGCCTCCTTCTATGATGAAAAGATTAAGAAAATCTGCCAGACCTTCTCTTCCTCCCCAACAAAGACTACACAACACAGCCAGCAATCCACTACTTCTCTGTCAAGCTTCTCAACCTTAACAGAAGATACGATAGAAGTCATCCAATCCTGCAATCCCACCACCTGTCCTCTGGATCCAATCCCTTCAACTATGCTTCAGACCATCACATAAGATCTCCTGCCCTTCATTTCCACAATCATCAAAGGGTCATTAACATCTGGCTATGTAACAACTACCTTTCAGCAAGCAAGGGTCATTCCCATCTTGAAAAAACCTGCTCTGGATCAATCAGACATCAACAACTACAGACTGGTAGCACTTCTCTCCTTTCTTTCTAAATCTCTTGAACGCACTGTTTTTAACCAACTGTCTGTCTATCTCTCACAGAACAACCTCCATGATCCAAACCAGTCTGGGTTCAAAGCGGCACATTCCACAGAGACGGCCCTTTTGGCTGTTTCTGAGAAACTGCATGCTGCTTGGTCAGCCTAGCTGTCATCTGTACTTATCTTTCTGGACCTTTCAGCAGCATTTGACACAGTCAACCACAAGACTCTTTTGTCAACCCTCAAGAGCCTCAGTATCCACGGAAAAGCATGGGAATGGTTTGCTTCCTACCTGAAAGGTCGCTCATACCAGGTAACATGGAGGGGATCCACATCTGCCCCATGCAGACTCACCATTTACATTTACATTTACATTTGCGGCATTTAGCAGACGCCCTTATCCAGAGCGACGTACAAAAGTGCAAAGAAACATGATGAAGAAACACCACTGGTGTCCCACTGGTATCCCACAAGGCTCGATACTTGGTCCCCTTCTTTTCTCCCTCTATACCCACTCCATTAGTGAAGTCATATCCGCCCATGGGTTTTCTTACCACTGCTTGGCCGATGACACTCAACTAATCTTTGCTTTCCCCCCATCAGATACCACAGCTTCTGCTCGGATCTCAGCATGCTTGACAGACATATCTTCATGGATGAGTGCTCATCAACTAAAACTCAACCCCAGCAAAACAGAACTGCTGGTCATCCCAGGTGATTCATCTCCATGTCAAGATCTCCAAATAACACTTCATGACTCTTTGCTCTCCTCTTCAGCCACTGCTCATAACCTTGGGGTAACTATGGACAATGAACTGTCCCTCTTCCCACATGTAGCTAATGTTGCTCGTTCCTGTCGATTTCTTCTCTACAACAGCTGAAGGATTTGACCATTTCTGGCCACATAGGCTGCCCAGGTGCTTGTTCAGTCATTTCAAGACTCGACTACTGCAACTCTCTGCTGACAGGTCTTCCCCTGAACGCTATTCGTCCACTGCAAATGATCCAAAACACAGCTGCATGGCTTGTGTTCAATCTGCCCAAGTTTTCCCACACCACCCCACTGCTGCGCTCCCTTCACTGGCTTCCAGTAGCTGCACATATCAGATTCAAAACACTGATGCTTGCCTACAAGGCTAAAAATGGACCAGCGCCTCATCTTACCTCAGAGACCTCATCACATCTCGCACTGCACCACGCTGTCTGAGATCCTCCAGCACTGCTCGACTGGTACCACCTTCTCTCATCTTACCTGTGAGAGGTAAGTATACTTTAAAGCTCTTGCACCGAGGTGGTGGAATGAACTTCCCCTAGATGTCCATACAGCAGAGTCCCTGACTATTTTCAAGCGACGATTGAAGACCTACCTCTTCCTGAAACACTTAAATTAGCACTTTCCAAGTTTGCTCTGTAGAATTCAAGAGTTATATTTATATTAGGTTTGTAATCTGGCGTTCCAGTGTAGATTTATTCATTGCTAGAGACTTAAAGCACTTTTGTATGTCGCTCTGGATAAGGGCGTCTGCTAAATGCCGCAAATGTAAATGTAAATGTAAATGAAATGTCTCTTTAATACAAAAACATGAAATGAACCTATTTACTTGCTCCAGCAACCTCTGATATAAATAATAATCATGTGTTTAAAAGCTGTCTTTCTCCTCTTTAGGAAAATTTGTTCTGAATTGAAAGTAAAACAGCCAAGTCAAATGTGTTGAAACACCAAGTCCATCAACATACCCCAACCAACATGGTGGGATCTGTCTCCATGGCTCCACCACATTCTGTTACAGCTCATCCACATGAAAGGGAGCAGGAGACATGGATTAGGCTTGGATGGATTTTGGCTTGTCTGATATAATAACTAAGATTTAATACAGTGTAAGAGGAAATTGAAAACGGCATAGACCTCAGATGGCTATATTGAACGCATGCTGTAATTAGCTTTTTTTTATTTTTATTTTTCTACTTGGTGGGGATAAAATTCCCCGCAAAGATAGTAATATTTGACTGTTTTGACCTTGGTATGGCATTTTCCTTTTCATTTGTTTACATAAATCGCAGCTTTTATTTAATAAAATCGTTTCCTTTTGGCTTACTGAGCTTAAGGTTAGAGCAAACTGTATATATTGTATTAATTATCTGGCTTTGGAGAGTGCGAGAGAGAGAGAGAGAGAGAGAGAGAGAGAGAAAGCGAGAGAGAGAGAGAGAGAGAGAGAAAGAGAGAGAGCATGTGTGTGTGTGTGTGTGTGTGTGTGTGTGTGTGTGTGTGTGTGTGTGCTTTGTGGTAAATAGTAAGGCCAAGAGTCTTGATTACAAACAGATCCACAAGTGAACAATGGACAGTGGATGGAGTTGGAGCAAAACCAGGACACACACACACACACACACACACACACACACATGCACAGAGCAGAGCAGAGCTAGCCAGAAAAATCTGACACACCCAACCAGAAGGCCAAAACGACCCCTTTATCTGCCCTATTGTCTCTCTCACATACTTTTTTTCACTTTCTGGAAATACAAACTGATCTAAAACTACAGCGTGACTATAAACATTCCTATTTATCTTATTTTTGTTATTCAGTGTTTCATTTAAACATATGTCTCCTCACCGTTATTCTAAGGCTACTGAAAGCAGGGAGGGAAGTTCAGGACAATAGAACTATAAATAATTAATATTTTGTTCTTGTTTGTTGGGATCATATCCTTAATGTTCTAACATTGTTCTCATGAGTGTAAACAGGGTAATCTCTATACCATCAGTGTTATCGATGTCAGTGTGTGTGTGTGTATGTGTGTGTTTGTATGTGTGTAATGAGGAGCTTCATTTCGGGTTTATTCTCTTTCAAGTTCTTTTTTTTTTTGTCCTCTGGATGAACTTTAGAAAATTGTTTATAGAACCAACGATCAGACGATTTTCTTTGCCAAGAGGATAGCAGCCAGGGCATTCATAAATAGGGAAACTTTATAGATAGAACCCCTTTAATACAATATTCTGCAATCAAATCATGTTCTAATCTGGCTATTGCACATCTAAAATCAGTTTATTTCTAGGAGTATATGTTCTCACTTCAACTCATTATTGTCACCATTATCCTGCTCAGGATGCTGCTGCTTACCTGTACACTGGTTTTACCTTTATACATATTGAAATCCTCTGGGTGGCATGACAACTCTTAATTTATGGTGTAAGGATCAAAATTAAGCATAAATTACATGAATAATGGACACATACCTCCTTGCAGCAGTGATACAGGTTCTTAGTGGTGGTGTTGGCTGAGTAATGGTTTAAAGTGGAGGAAATTTAATAACCAGGATGAATCCCATCAGCAGAATGTGTAGAAAAACTCAGAGTAACCCGACAGTGAGTTGGAACCAGCAACCATAGAGCTGTTAAATGGCATGCTATAAATGTAATAATTTCATTCTATTCTCTGTTTATATAGTAATTTTTTGGGCCCAAAAAGGCAGTTCCTAACACTTTCTACTCACTTCTATTTTCACAGCTTTTATTATTGAAAAGCAGACTGTAATCAAAACAAAACTTCAGCTTGGTTTATAGAAAAAATGCAAATGAAAGAGAAATGTATTCTTCAGCACCATGGGATAAGAGAGTATGAGTAAGTTTAAGAGTAAAAGAGTATGAAAACATGAGGATAGCATAAATCAACGTATATTTTCAGAAGCGTAGCACTACTGCTTTGTGGTCCAAATGATAAGTGGAAATAATAAGAGGGAAGAAGTTGATATGGTAAGTTTCATGTTTCACTTGCTGCTGTGTTGGTTTTTGCAAGATGTATAGGCAAAAGACAGAGACACGTGTGTTCTTCCACGTCCATGTTGGTAGGCATGGAATCCACTTGTTTGCTTTTTAGAGGATTATCACTGCAAAATGAATTCAGACATTTTGAAATGATGTTATTCATGGGTGTATGTGGGACAAATAAGTGTGATGGCAATACATGCATGTCATGTTGGTTGTGCTACAGGGAGACCTAAATGATTGACAGATCTTATTTATCAATGTGAATAGTTTAATTACAGGCTCTATTTCTCTTTTTATCTGTTATCCTTTTCTTGCTAATCCCCTCTCCTGCTCTGTACTTTCTATCTATTACCAACCCTTCACTCCTCCTCCAGACAGGCATCCTCATGGTAGATGGACACGCCTACATTTTTAGAGGTAGATGTCTGGAATGAGGAGGAGTGTGTGTGTGTGTGTGTGTTTTGGCAAATGTTTGTAGATTATGCATGAGTAGGTTGCAAAAAAATTATTGTGCAGATGCCTTATTGTGTATAATACAGATGCTAAATATTGGACAGTGTAGAACCTCAGCTTTAATTTAAAGTGACATCTATATATTTCAATTATAACACAGAGATTTAAAAAAAAAAATAATATAAAGATTTTATACATAAGTACACAACTCTACATAATCTTAAATAGACCAAGATCACTACTAAGCTGCAAAGCCATTAAAATTATGGTTAAAGTGTGCAATCTGTTGACCTTAGCAAATACTCTGTATTATTCATAATAATTCTCTGCCAGGCCTGTAATTGAATAATTTTACTTCATGCTTGTTTTGGAGGCTTTTGTATTCAGCATGTGAAATGCTTGCTTAGTTGGTCAGAACATTTATCTAATTTGCCACTGTACAAAATTCAAACAAAAAAAATTAAATCCTCATTCTGCTGCCAAAAAACAGTCATACGGTCAATAAAGACAAATAAGCAGTATCCCTGAAAGATACACACTGAAACTGCTATCATATTTCATACATTCTTTTACATATTTGTTTTATACTAATTATGTAGTTTAGAAGAATCTGTAGCATTGCCCTTTGATGTTTCCACACGGACGGTTAATTAGGTGATACCAGAGAAACTGTACTGTATATGTATTTGATGTAAATTTGTTTATTTAAAATCAGATTTTTTGAGCTTTCTACACATATATTTATTATGTCTGTGAGGCAAGTATTCACTAATATTCAGGTTGTTTTATTTGTGTGTCTGTGAAGAGAGATGACAGAGACAGCAGAAAGCACCCCCTTCTTGTTTGCTTTATTTTTTTTTTGTTATTATGTGTGTACAAATTAAAGTAGACAAGAGTAATATAAGTTCGTTTTGAGGTTATGAGGAAAAAATGTCACAAAACGCACCGGCACATTTGTCGAACTCAGAGGGTTAATTGTTGGATGGTCACATCATGGTGGATTTTGGTGCTGATTTGAGACTTGGCACATCAGTGAAACAAATGTATACTGATTACAATTATTTTTTGGTGGAGTTAATTAAAAAAAAAAAATGTATATCTGAGTAAAGAAAGGACGTTGCAAATAAACGTGTTGCGATGAAGGTTTTAATTTCACCTCTTTTATATTTATATATTTATATTTGTAATAAAAATGGTCAAACAGTTAATAAAACCAGTGCGATTAGAATTAATTTGCATTTGACAACTTTAATTAATATATTTATACAAAACTAATAAAAAATTTTGTTACCTAAAGAATATATCCAGGCTGAACATATAGAACACCAGCAGAGAATGATGATGATCAGGTGATCAGGAATGTGAGGGTTAAATGAGACAGAGGGAGTCAGTGATGTAAACTTGACGGAGAACATTCCTGATCACCTAATGATGATCAGGTGATCAGGAATGTTCTGTCAAGTTTACATCACTGACTCTCTCTGTCCCCTCCACATTAACCCTATACTTCTTGTTGCCGTCTGACTTGCTCATTGTTTGCTTCGTAAACTTGCAACATCTGTGGTGTGTGAGAGCTGGGAAATGATGCACCAGTGGTAAATTGAAAAAGCCGAGCAAAGACAGGAAATTGGTTGATGGGCTGAAAACACGCAGTAAGGAGAAAGAATACTGACATTTCATCAAATAGATTTAAACTAAGAAACGAGCCTGTTTTGAAAATGTAAGAAGTAGAAAGTACAGATATTTGTGTATTTCTTTTCTTTATATTGTTTTCAACACTTACACAATGTTATACAATGTTCTGAAATCCAACAAAACTATCTGATGTCTTTGTATGCTCTATCATTTAGTTTCCCCTAGCTCGAGCTATTCGGGCCAAAACTGTTCCAGAAGACCCTGTGCAAGAAGTGAAGTCTATGAACACATGGTTTGCTGATGTTGGAGTGAAGTGCATGAGTGGTCTGCACAGAGCCCTGACCTCAACGCTACTGAACATCTTTGGTATGTATTGGAACACTGCACTCCAGGCCTCCTCACTGAACATCAGTGTCTGACCACAGTAAAACTCTTTGTGTCTGAATGGGCAAATCTCCCAAATCTATTGGAAAATCTTCACAGAATAATGGAGGTTATTCTAACAGCAAAGCAGCGGGGACTAAGTCTGGAATGGGATGGTTAAAAAGCACATATGGGTGTCATGGTCAGATATCCACAAATGGTTGGTCATATAGTGTATATATAAATGTATTGGAGCCTACATTTCAGACTCCTTCAATCATTCTTGGTCAATTAGGTCATTCTCTCTTGCTAAACTCATAAGAAACTCCACACTTTTTAACAATATTGCAAACAATAAGTATATTGTCTCTCATTTTTTAGTTCTACGGTGGTCTGCTTTACTAGCATAGGCACTTATTTGGTCCTTATGTTGAGAGAAAACATCAAAAGCATCCGTATGCAACAGCCACATCTAACACAATTTAGTGTGGGAATCTAGTTGATGTATCACAGCTGGCAAAAAAAAATTCCAGAACAAACTTTTGCCTGATTAGTCATTTATAAGTATAGACTATAAGAAATTAAAAGGGTGGATTACAAAATAATTAATGAGATATGCTTGGACATGTCCTTAAATTGAAACACTGATGCAAATGTGGAGTCTGTGAGGGCCTGCTGTAGTTCAAACAAACATTAGAATGGGGATTTTTTTAACATCAACAGTGGAATAATTGTTGGTGTCAAACAGCATGGTTTGCATATATTTTAAACTGCTGCCATTATCAACAGGCATTATCACACACAACTATGCTCTAAAGTGTGCAGGCAGGAACTGATTAACTCATTCCTTCATTTTTATTAACCATTCCATCCTGGTTGAGATTGCAGAAGATCTGGTGCCTGTTTTTTGAAACACTGATAATCAGAAATACGCCCTTGAAATAACAAGTCATCCTCAGGGCACCACGCACACCCACATTCATACACTTGTTTAAATCCAGGCCAATTGAGTGCAGCCATTCCAGTTTTTTGTTTTGAAGAAATGAGAAGAACCTAAAAGAAACCTATGCAGACATGTGGAGAACATGCAACACATCCCCAGACAGTAATTACTTATGTTTACGTTTTACTCTTTTTTCACTTGACCTATCCAGCCCTTTGTGTTTTTTTCCAAACTGCTACCTCAATGTTGGAAGCATACATAAGATAGGATGTCTTTGAATGAGTTAGCATTAAAAGCTCCCTTCACTTGATCTAGGAGTCCCAACCTTGTTTAAACATGCCCCTGTGAACATGATCAAATGAAGCCATCTCCATGAATATATGCTTACATGGGTTGGAGTGGAGGAGCTGAAATGGCCTGGTATAGAGTTCTGAACTCAACCCTACTGAACACCTTTTGGATAAACTGTAATGTTGCCTTTACCCACAGGCTTTCTTACCCTACATCAGTACATTACTTTATACATTTCCACAAACACATTCAAATATCTAGAGGAACATTTTCCCAGAAGAGTAAAGATTATAGCAGCAAATGGGGACTAAATTGTTAATGGGATTTTCCAAAAACACAGATGAATTTTATGGACAGGTGTTTACCTACTTTTGTGTATGTTATCTTTAGATCTCTTTTAAAAAGCATTTGAATGTATTCAAAAGTATTTTTGCATAAACTGTTAATAGTTAAATTACATCTATTTTATTTAAAGGTCAGTGGGTTGTATTGACACCAGTGGTGTTGCATATTCTTCTGAACAACAGAAAAAAAAACATTCACACAGACGTTTCTCGAAGAATTCAGATTCAGAAATGTTTGATGTGAGTATTTATCATGTAGACAAGCTGTATGCATAATTGGAATTTTTTTTCTCATTTTCTCTGATTTATTACCCTATCCAAGCAATTTATTGGACAGCTGAACAAATTTAAAATATCTAAAAAATATATATTTTTAAAGAATTAAGGAAATAGATTTAAATTTCCTTCTCTCTCCATCTTCAGTCTTTGGCCATGACAGCTTAGTAAATCATATCGCGTCTGGGTCTGAACTACTTAGTAGATAACTGAAATATGTTTTCTTTAATAACTGGGTCACATGAAAGATGTGTGAGTTGAAAGATATAATATAAACCTTGACGGATTTTACTTGGGATTTTACAGTCATGATTGTGACTAATGATCCTGACTCTAGGAAGTGGAGATCTTGCAAATGGATGACACTTCAGCTTGGCAGTCAATAGTTATTCGTCTTTCATGTGCTACTAATCCATGTTTTTTTTTTGGTAAAAATTAAGCCCAGTTATCTTCTACTTATCTTCTAATTTGGCCCAGGCATAAGTGAAAACCTCAACACAACCTCAGCAGTGAATTTGGCCATAAAAGCTTACTTATCAACTTTGTTTGTTCTTGTTTAAAACATTTTTATCTCTAAATCAATGCTCATAATTAGTGGTCAATCCTCTTTAACAGTTCAACCACAATCTTATAGATGGATTATACATGCAGGTGAACAGAAATGCACTAGTGTTTAAAAAATACATGCAGTGATTTATTTCAATAGGATTATCAGGTTTTAATATGAAATATATTTTCTACTGAGCTCATTGTGTACATAGCCGGTCGGCTTTCTGCCCATTGGGAGTGTAATAGATTTAATGAAGTATAATGGCTTGCCTTTAAACAGCCTATTAGGGATTATAAGTAACAGGTAAAAATTGTATATAATTAAAACAAGATCTGAGTGAGATAAAAAAACACAATGTTTATCTTGTAGATTTTGAATGTAATAAACACACAAAATGTCCCCTTGGAGTGCCTACACATGTTGTATAGTTCACATAAGACTAAGTTATTAAAAAACAATTCAAGCCAGCTTTGTGATGGAATATGAAAAGTGAAAAAAGTCAAACATTTTCCCCCCTGAGTTGATTAGAGTAAGCTGTTTTTAATATGTGGTACTTTTACTTGACATCATTCTCTTCCCATCTCTGTGTGTGTGTTTGCTTTATTACTTTTTTGTTATGTGTATCGCTCTGGGATAGAATCAAGATTTCCATTTATCTAAACAAATGGCCTTGCAACACACTATACAAGTTATCCAGAGTGCATGAGAGCTGACTGTGGTTTGTTCTGCTTTCTCAAACCAGTAAGAATATAGTAACCGTAATGGTTGCATTCTCTCACCTTCAATACAAGAGTGTCTGTTTTATACATAAAGCATTGTATTCTAGGTTCTAAGATGCAATTTTAAGTCATTCTGGCAAAAATTTTTTGCATAAATGTGTGCATTATCATGTTTATGCATGGACTAATGAGAGCTATCTTCTTCTTCAGCTTTCGGCTGCTCCCATTAGGTGTCACCACAGCAGATCATCCGTCTCCACACTACTCTGTCCTCTACATCTGCCTCTTTCAAACCAACTCCTGCATGTCTTCCCTCACCACATCCATAAACCTCCTCATTGCTCTTCCTCTTTTTTTCTCCATCCTTAGCTCCATCCTCAGCATTCTTCAACTGATATACTTCATATTCCTCCTCTGCACATGTCCAAACCATCTCAATTGGGCCTCTCTCACTTTGTCTCCAAAACAGCCTACATAACGCTGTCCCTCTAATAAACTCATTCAAATTCTGTCCATCCTCGTCACTACCAATTAAAAAATCTCAACATCTTCGGCTCTGCTACCACCAGCTCTGCCTCCTGTCTTTTAGTGACATTGCAGGTCTCACCACAGTCTTATAAACTTTTTCTTTCACTCTTGCAGATACCCTTCTATCACAAATCACTCCTGCCACTCTTCTCCACCCACTCCACCCTGCTTGCACTCCTTTCTTCACTTCTCTAACACACTCCCCATTACTTTGCACTGTTGAACTGCAACACTTCACTGCCCTCCCTCTCATTCACACACATGTACTCTGTCCTACTCCCACTGACTTTCATTCCCCTTCTCTCCAGCACGTACCTCCACCTCACCAGGCTCTTCTCAACCTGCTCCCTACTCTCACCACAAATCACAATATCATCCACAAACATCATAGTCTATGGAGACTCCTGTCTGACCTCGCCCGTCAACCTGTCATTCACCACTGCAAACAGGAAAGGACTCAGAGCCGATCCTTGATACAGTCCAACCTCCACCTTAAACCAGTCTGTCATTCTTACTGCACACTTAACTGCTGTCACACTGTCCTCATACATGTCCTGCACCACCCTCACATACTTCTCTGCCACATCTGACTTCCTCATACAATACCACAACTCCTCTGTCGGGCATCCTGTCGTACGCTTTCTCTAAATCCACAAACACACAATGCAACTCCTTTTCGACATTCTCTATACTTCTCCAGTAACATTCTCCAAATTCTCTGCAGTTTTGGAGATGCTTTGACCCAGTCATCTAGTCTAATCTACTTTGGCCCTTGTCAAACTCAAATCCTTACGCTTGCCCATTTTTGCCCATGAACTTTGAGAACAAAATGTTCAATTGCTGCCTAATATATCCCTCTAACCCTCTAACAGGTGACATGTAACATGTAATTCACTAACCAGTCATAATGTTATAATATAATAATGTTATGCCTGATCAGTGAAAATCATACGCATTCTTATAGATCCAAAGGAGACACACCCACCCACACACACAGAAAAATCTGACATTATGGTAAATACACCACAGAAAATACTTTCCCACTCCTTTCCCTGTCATTGTTAGATAGAAATCATGAAAGTTATATGAATACTGTTTCTTCTTTATCAGCTTCTTTTCCTTTTGTTTGTGTTTTCAGCCTATGAATAGTGTGATTCATATAATTCTTTTATACAGTGTGTTGTAACCTTAAGGGCGTATCCCACTGCTCCGGGTTAAACAATGTAAGCGGATGTGTACAGGAAGTTTCCCTGCCCTCACAGGAAGAAAATCCTAGACAATACAAGTTTGAACTTTGAACCTTGTATAGTCACACATTTTGAGAGGAAACTATTGGCTGTCTGCTCAGGTAAAAGGTGAATTTACATATTATCATGATTTATAAATAGTAAATAAAAACATATAGTTTAGGAATATCTCTGGATACAAACCTGTTCCAGCATGACAATGCCCCCATGCACAAAGCAAACTCCATGAACATATGGTTTACATGGGTTGGAGTGGAAGATTTTGAAAGGTCTGCTATAGAGCTCTGACCTCAAACCTATTGAAAACTTTTGGGATGAATTAGAATGCTGACTGCACCAAAGGTGTCCTCAACCTACATAAGTACTCAACTTTACTAATGCCCCTGTGGCTGAATGAGAAAAAATATTCACAATCACACACAAAATCTAGAGGAACATCTTCCGCTCCAGATGAGTGGAAATTATTATAACAGCAAATGGGAAATTAATGTGGAATAAGATGTTTAAAATGCACATACAAATAATATGACCGGGTGTCGAAAAACTCATAATAGTTAATATTATTTTGTTTATTTTCTTATGTAAAGACAAGGATGCATACATTTTTTTATTACTTCTTTTATAATTTGGCAAAACAGCTTGGTAAAATATCATGCATTGTGTCAGAAGGGTATTATTCACTGTAGCTAGCTTTCAAAATGTGGCACATAATGTGAGTAATGCAAGATAATCAAATTAAGCAATAAGTAATGTAAGCAAGTGAAGCATTTATAGTTATGTACGGTAAATCAATGTAAAATAGCAATGTAAGAAAGTAAGTAAGTAATTAATGTAGCAAACTAAATAAGTAAAATCTGTACCTAAGCATATTTGTAAAACAAGTAACTATATATACACTGTATTTGTAATCACAGTAAAGTAATAAAAACACAAAAATTTAAATATCGTAATCGTCAGCGTATTTTTTTTGCAGATGGCAGATGCCTATTTCAAGTGATTATCTATGAAGAACATAATAAACTGCCAATGAAATGTTAAAAAGGTTATTACAAGCTTGAGATCTGTAATCTGTGATAGTAAATCTGTCTAGATCTTGAGCTAATGCTCTTATTTTGTTTTTACAATAATGGCATTTTGACACATTTCAGATTTTTTTTTATCCCATATATCTTTATACGCTAAGATATAATTTCAGCATGAGAAGTAAGACGATATGCCAGTATATTGATATCATTCCTGTTTTTAATACATCAAGGCATGTTAAATGAAATGACCCCTGTGTCTTCTAAATGTTTTTGAAGTTATACAGCCATTCCAACCAGTGGAAAAACCATAAAGCATTTCTCTTCGCATGACAAGTTAAGGTCTTGGCAGTTTAACAGCAACATGATATATGTACCTGTATGTAGTGACTTAGATTTTAGATTTCAGGCTCTGCTCTGAGATATATAGCATAGGAATTTCAGAAATGCTATGAGTTACTTAAATGTGTATGAGGTGAACAAAATTATTTTTTTTTATTTGTATGAGAAATATAATGCTGTATAAATGCTGTATAAATCAAGTATCATATTTGATTCCTCTTCACACACAGAGGACATTAGGGAGTATCAAATACAGTGCCAAATGTAAACAAAAGACATTTTCTGTAAGTCTCTTTGTTATACTAATTTATACTATATGAAAATATAAGATTAGAAAGAAAGAAAGAAAGAAAGAAAGAAAGAAAGAAAGAAAGAAAGAAAGAAAGTGTAGGCAAATAAGTAAAACGAATAAGTAAGGTAAACAAATTAGAAAGTTTAATGAGCAGGTAAGTTAAATAAAACAATAAGTGTGTACATGTCAGGGATCCACCAGCCACACCTTCACCTATCACTCCAAGCAGCTCTCCCACTTACTAATCAGCTACACCTGGCCCTCATCAGTTCCCATGCTACATAACCCCCCGTTCCTCCACCAGCTTATTGTCCATTCTACAGCTTAGGCTAAGGAAGACTGTCGGACTACCCAAGCTACTCAGTTGGTTTATCTCTGTTTATGGGACTCTGTGTGTTTTGTTCACATCAGTCTGATCACAGCTTTCACCAGGTTTAGTTAAACTGGAGTTTCATTGCGGTTTGCCATTTTCTGCTTTGCCCTGTTATTCTTCATTAAAAAACCTTGTGGATTTCACTTCGGTTTCCGGCACGTTCTTTCACCTGACAGTACAGTATGCAAAGTAAGAAAACAAAAAAACATAGAAATATGCAGCTAACATCTGAAATTTAACAAACTTAAAGTAAAGTAACTTAATTACATAAAAAGCAGAGTTTGTAGAGATTGAGAGGCTGTATGCATAGGCAAACCAATGTTTTAATGTTGAATGCGTATACATATTTTTTTTTTGTTGTTTTCTCTGAGCGTCTTGAAGTCATGAAGACTGCATGATTGTTGGTCTCTGTGCTAGACTGTACAAGGTAAACTAATGAGTGCAAAGTAAGTAAGTAAAATAACACAGAAAGGATCATAATTAAATGCAGTAAATGGTAGCACAGTGGCTAGGATAGACTCTTGAGCAAGGCTTTTTACCAGTGGTGGGCCATGCATTTGGTACCTGGGCTTCAGTGGGGACTTACCTGACTTAATCCACCTTTGAATACCACCACTACAACGTCACAAGGGTTTTAGAAACCATCAATACTATACAAAACGCAATATAACAACACGGCATTACAGAGAGAGAGGCATTTCACATATGGAGAATACTATTTTACTAAAGCAAGAAACCCAGTTAAGAAAACTCCAGACCTTTACACTACAAACACAACTGTGCCACCTACATCATCTGGAGCAGTTCAGAATCAATATTTGTCTAATAACATGACAAAAAATTAAAATCTAAATAAAATACAATCTACTCACTAGAGATGCAGACTCATAATTTGCACTGCTCTTAAGAGGCTGTAAGCCAGTGGTACCGCTCGTATTCACTGGTCTGGAAGTGGTGAACAAACCCTTTCCCGGGCTGAGACAAGCTAGCTAGCTTCAGGCTTGTCCGACCTTTCATGATGTCTAGCTTTTCTTCAAAATGGATTTTTGTCTAAATCAATTTCCCTCCTTTAGTAGGCATAAAAAAAATCTATCTCAGATGTAGTCATGTGTGCAGAGTGCTACACACGTTTTTTGCCAGTGGAACTTGGCTCTAACAGTTTTCCTCTGACCAACCATTCAGAGAACGGAAAAATGCTGACGCTATTCTGGGCCAGCTAGCAAATATGAAATCTGATTATTAAAGAAACAGACTAATATTCTATAGGGTAAAAAGGCCAGCAGAACAGACTTTGAAGGCCCTGGGCAAATTAGATTGATATGGCAGCACATAGAGGCTGAAATCTGATTGGACAAAAAATATCCACATACACATACTGGAAGCAGTGCAGCCAAGAGAAACGCTATGAAATGAAGAGAATAAACTGTTGGAAACAAAATAATACAATTTCATGTAACAGATTTTAGAATTTAGGTTGTAAATGTATGTCAGTGCTTCTAATAGTGTTTAGGCCAGCAGAGAAGCCTTTGCTGGCCCTGACCGCCCGCCACTGCCATTTACTTATCAACTGCTCATTGTGTCTGCCAAATGCTATAAGTAATGTAAGCAAACAAACTTAAGTAAATAGGTAAATAATGTAAGCAACTATGGAAGATAAAGTCAAATTTACATAAAGTAAGCAAATAATGTAACCCAGGTAGGTCAAATAAACAAGGGCAATAAGCATGTAAAATCAGTAAATAAAAAAAAGTATTGTAAAGTGAGTATAATATTATAATAAGTTGGTAAAGCAAGCTGCAGAAAAACTATAAGGCATTTTCTTTTCCCTTGACAACTTGCAATCTTAGCAGTACGATGCAACATAACAGTATGTACCTGCATGTACAGTAGAGACATAATTCTTCTCTTCTGAAGGTTTAGGTTTAGGAATCCCCTACATTATTGTCCTTATATTTGAATTATGAGTTATTAAAATATAATGTATGTTAGGTGAACATAATGTTTCATTTCATGAGAAACTGATTGCTGTGTAAATCAAACATTTGCAGAATTTTCTCACACTGAGGAACATTACTCTCACTTAGTGTCCTTACATTTGAGCATAAAACCTGCCATGTCAAAAAATAAAATACATATGTCTTTATGTCTTTATGTTTTAGTCTCTGAACTCTGTATACTATAGAGAGCTTCTGGTTTTGAGTCTGTACTTTCCAGGTTTCCTGTGTGCATAACCAGTCAATTGTCTATGCTGGCCCGGTTTCCTAAGATACACTGTTAGTTTATAATTTGCATGTTCCATTATTCATAATAAAATCTGGAATGTAAAAAATACTTTTTTAATTGACAATGTCAGTATTTCACACTTTTGCTCCTCCCATGGGAAACTTCTAGACTTCAGCTTTTTGTTTTAATACTGTCTAGATAGACATGTCTACAATTTCCAAGTAGATGTTGCTTCTGTTATTGGAAAAGAATTTGCTTCTATATGTCACATTTAATTATCTTAGCGTTCACATGCGGCAACAATTCTGTCTACACAATGATAGACAGCTTGGAAACTTCTATTTGCATTGGCTTGTATCACTTTGCCTTCATAATGTTTTCATTGGTTTCAGAAAAACGAAATTCAGTAAAGAAACTGTGATTGTTCATGATGTTTCTATGACTTTAGATTATATATACAGCACATTATATATATATATATATATATATATATATATATATATATATATATATATATATATATATATATATATATATAGAGTGTAACAGTACATAAAATTCAAGGTTTGTTATGTGACTGTCTTTTAGTCATGCTTCAGTTAAATTTTGGTACCATTAGGGAAATAAATGCAAAACAAAATTGCTTGTCATTTTTTATTAACGCAGTTTATTATTATTATTAACATTTGTGATCAACAACATTTAAACACTTAACATTTTTAAAACAATTAAACATAAATTGCATGCTTGGTTAAATTACATAAAATAATATTTTATAATATTTTATAAAAAATAAAATTGAATAAATAAAATTAATCCAATACACTTTTTATTACATTGATTAAATCAGTTAAATTGGCACAAATTAAACTGATTAAATAAAATTAAACAAATGAAAAAAATGTATTAAATAGTTTACATTTGTTAGACATTACACATTACACATTACACAAATGAACTGAAACAAAAACCCTGTACTGAAAAAAATAAGATATAAAAGAAAAAATATAGATACATCCAGCCATCAGCATCAAGTAGGGTAGTTTAGGTAAATCCACTGAACATAGCAAGCTGATCATTTCCTCTACAGCTATCTGTTGTCTGCTTTTGTCTCTGTCTCGCCCAAAATCTGCTTACTCAGTATACACACATTGTGCCTCCAGCAGCAGCAGCAAATTACTTCCAGACTAAAATAATCGATTTAGCAGAGAGAGTTGCCATCAGACACATTGTGCATGTGAGAAAGAGAAATAGACTGTGTTTATGTATGTACGTGTATATAATATATGGGTGAGCCTGGGGGGTCCTTTTAATGTGAATGTGTATGTGTTCTATAGTTTGTAAATGGATCTGGTTTTTTGGTTAGTCAGCATTATAAGTGGGCACCATCTAGCTTAAATATACATTCACTCTCTCTCTGTCTGTCTTGCAGCCTTGCATAGTTATGCTGATGCTGTGCTGAAAGGATAATGATCAGTAATTAAACCTCTGGCCCCTCTGATGAATAAACTCACTAGTGGTTTCTTATCTTAGATTTCACAAGATGTGAGTGCATGTGGCAGTACATGTGCCCGTGTGTGTGTGTGTGTGTGTGTGTGTGTGTGTGTTTGTTGCAGATGCAAATTCACACGATATCTAAGTTCTTTTACACTGGTAATCTGGCATTGCTGGTGGTGCTGGTGGTGCTGGGGATCCGGGTGCAGGCATGTGTTAAACAATCATTTATCCATTGACCTCTCACCTACTTCTCTGTTCCTACAAGCAAACGATTGATGAGTACAAGATAAATCAAAGCAATGAAGAAAAATGAGCGAAGCCACTTAGGTAATACACACAAACACATCACAAGGAAAACAGCTCACTGATCTTATACAGATGGTATTCTATTTGTTCAGATGTCATTATCTACGTTATGAACACACCGATGTATAAAATTCAATAAGTCCTCGATGGTCTTGAATTTTCAACTCTGACTGGTGTTGATTCATTTTCAGTAACTGCACGCCTGACCATGGTAATACACACCGTAGTTTTACTAAATATCAGTGCACCCGTTGTTATTGTTTCTATAGTAACAGCTCATTCACAGGGAGTTGTATGGAAGAACATGTTATTTAACGATGACAAGAAAATCATACAATTGGTATTTGAAGTTTCTTTAAAGAGACATTTATTTAATATTTATGGAAGGAGTCACTAGTGTCATGTTTTGTAATGGTCTGTAAGTTATACAAGGTCAGAAGACGCATTTTGCATTTTCTTGTTGAAAATTTGTTGAATTAAACTTGTCTTATTAACTTCAAGAGAATGAAAACATTTGAGGTAAGAATAGTTTTTGCTTAATACTTATTTTTATGCCTTCTTGTGTAATTTATATACAGACACATTTCCATTGTACGTCTTGCACAGTTGCACTTTAGTAGGGAATATCCTTATCCTACCTCCACAAAATTGTAAAATGTATAATACTGCTAAATTTATTTACACTATATTTTGTGTCTTTTTTTAATTCTTCTGTTTTTATTCTTTTACAATTATTTAATTTTATTGTAAATAATTGTTTCTATATTTGTAGTTCACTGCAATTCAATTATATTTTATTCTAGTGTGATATTCTATAAATTATATTGTAATAATATAAAATTATATTGTGTTATCCTTTATATTCTTTATTTTTCTTTTGTTATGGAACAGTCATAAAAGCATGTGTATGACAAATATAATTTTACTTGATTTACATTTTTAAGTGCGATTTAGTAATAAATAATTGTTGCATATGTTAAGAAGGTGCTGTGGTATAAAATGAATAAAGTAAAGAAGCACCTTTAGGGTGATAACATAACCCCTCAACATACAACCTATTTTCTTATAACAGCACATCATGTTGGAATCTTTACTAAGACCCCTGCATGGATCAAAAAATCTTTCTTGAGCTCGCTAAAGGACAGAGATAATATTTTTATTGGTGTGCAAAAGTGTTGGCAGTATTTGAGTTGATGTTGGGAACGACTTGTGTTTATGTTGCATAGACGCTCCAGCTAATGGATTTGTCCTCACAAAGGGATACAGATGGAAAGATAAAAGTAACATAAAACAAGGGAAGGACTACCTTCTCTGTAGCCTCAATGTGTTTTAATGGCCTGCTTTGTGTAAGAGATGATTTAGTTTAAGTTGTCCACTAGCCTGATGGCCATAGTTCAAAGGGCACAGACTTTGGAATCAGGAGGTGTGTGTGTGTGTGTGTGTGTGTGTGTGTGTGTGTGTGTAGGATTAGTCTAAAAGGCCAAGTTAAGACACATCTATTACTAAATCGCTCCCTAGTGAAGACACATTTACAATAGCAAGCCACCAGAGAGTGAGATTTGTGCGTCCTCGTAGGGATTTGGAGGAATCTGACAGGCTTTGCTTTGGTGCTCTCTTTGTGAGGTCACACACCAGAGACCATGTCACATCATTAACACAATCATGAATCACATACGTTACTTTGTTCTTTCCACATGCTTAATAGTACATTTAATAAACAGATTTCATATTTTATGAAGTCTATGACTAAAAACTTAAAATTAATCAATTTGACCTGGTTCTTCAAGCATTTTAAACATATAGTAGTGGTGGAAGATTTAATATTAACAGCACAGTTAATATTTTATAGTAGAAATAATGAATTTTTCTTGCTTTATGTTGACCTGTTTAAGTGAAGTGAAGTCAAGTTTATTTCTATAGCAGCTATAAGCAGCTTTACATAATTAAAAAGTGTAAGTCTCATGTCATGTACTCTTTTTTTGGTGTTTGTGCTGTTTGGAACTGGAAGCCACCAGAGCAGATTCAGTTGAGCAGGTACAGTCACTGGGACTGAAAAAAACATAATTTTCCCAAATATTTTTTCATCAATTTCCTCTTCAAAATCTGTGTTCAACTAGGTTGAAATCTGATGATTTAGATCATTTTTGACTCAGACAACGATTTAGAATCATTGTATGCTGTAGATAGACTTCGTCATTCTGGATTTTCTCCTTGTATGTAATATGTCCCATCTGTTTCTCTTATGACATCTCATTCCTCAAGGGTTTCAGTTCTTCATTATGATATTTCCACCAGTGTTAAGCAATTGCTTGTACCTTTTTTTGTGCCTCTAATGGTGAACAAGCTGCTGACTGAAGGTTGCACAGTGACTGATATTTAACAGTGGAATACTAGAATCTTTTCTTTATTAGTATCTTTGAACTCTGTCTGGTCTGCACTACAGGCTTTGTTTGTTCTCCAAGAAGACAGCTAAGCACTTCTCTAGCATCCTGTTGCTCATTGGTTGGTTGGCAGAAGGTCGCTAGATTTTCGCTAAATGTGTTGCATTTGTAGTTGCTTGGTTCCACACTGTGCAAATATGCTGATGAATAGTTAATGTTAATGTCAATTTGTTTGCTACTGTACAAAAAGAAATGGAATTCGTATAGAATGCTTTAAGTTAAACATTTTGGGGTTATATAGCAAACAATAAGTCCCTTAAGTATATAGATAATGAAGTTCATTTTCATTGGGTAATTGCAGTTTTAGCTCATTAACATAAAAAAGTATATATATATCAACCTGTGTACTATTTCTTGTTATTTTAATTATTAATTAGCTATGAGCAAGAACTTTATTTTTAATAAGTGATTATAATATTAACTGAGCAATTCATGACCAAAACAAAAAACAAAAACATTAATCTAAATAAACCGAAAAATTCATTATATTTTTGTAAACATTAGATGTGAAGGCTTGTAAAAATGTTTTTAATAGACTTTCATTTTTCACAAAGGTATTTAACCAGCTTTTCAAATACAAACCTTCAGACCTGAAAAACATTTGTATTGCATTGTGTTGTATTGGATATTCACATTAATTTATTAAAAATGTGAGGAAACGTATCGAAGGGCAAGCCATCATTTTTAAAGAGAGTTAGTTTGTTTTAACTCTCTGCTATGATGCAACCTAAATCACCTAAATCTCCTAAGCTCTTTTACTGTGTCTTTTAGCTTAGGCTCTCCATCCCTCTGTCTCCTTCTCTGTGGGTAATGCAACACCCTGAGAGGTGGGTATGTGGGTTTAACCTTTGACTCTATGACCCTTGTTAGTGGTCACTTAGTTAGCGGCGAAATGACTGGCTGTATGAAATGCTGGGAAATACCAGCCACCTATAGAGCAAACACTTCATGCTTTATGAACAGTTGAGAGGGAAATTATTTTCTTTCAGGTTTCACTGGAAGTGATTATGAAAAAAAGGTGAAATGTGTGTGTGTGTGTGTGTGTGTGTGTGTGTGTGTGTGTGTGTGTGTGTGTGTGTGTGTGTGTGTGTGTGTGTGTGTGTAGCCTGTATTTTATACACCATTTTATTCTCTTCTTTCCATAACCCCTATGTGTGCAAGTGTGTATACGTGACTCCCTAAACAGCAAAAACAGCATCTGAGTGGTAATGCACCTGTGTTGCGCTCCTGCATATGCATTGATGTGTGTGAGTGTGTGTGTGTTCATGTGTGCTATAAAATGGTAAATTTACAGGCTGGTGTAACTGGGTAATTGGTGGTAAATAGGTGGTAAATTGTTTGGGAGCACAAAGAGCAATTCTGTGCCCAAATCTGTAAATGTCCATGCCTGCAGGTTAACTGCATGTGTACATGTGGCTATGTGTAATGTTATGTGTGTGTGTGTGTGTGTGTGTGTGTGTGTGTGTGTGTGTGTGTGTGTGTGTGTGTGTGTGTGTGTGTGTTCTCGGGAGTCAGTGCTGGACGATTAAGCCCAGTCACCACATGGAAATGCTAAATTAGCTCCAGGCTGTAATGTGTGTATTATGTGTGCATGTCCGGGGGGCTTTAGTTTAAGTGTGCTGGTGTTTGCATTGAGATGTTTGGGGCAGTGTGCCCAGATTTTTGACAGGAAGCAGACTAATGACTGGCTAAAGAGTATAGGTGTGTGTCAGGGGAAAGAAGAGATTTATATGGTGATTGTCATATATTTTAAGACTCCTGGTGTCTATACATTATAGATGTGCTGGTTTTTTTTATTGTACACAGCATGGCAGTGTCCAAACACCTGACTGAAAGGAAACATGACTGTGTTGACCAAAAACAGTTCTTGTTGGAAATTTAATGAGTGTGTAAAAATATTCTGGTGCTTAAGTATATTGTGTAACATTCCTGGCACAATGCTTGGCTTAGCATTATTTCAGATTAAATGATCACATAGACAGCCATATAAAGTAAACCATGCATTGCAATGCTTTTATCACATGTATGAAATAAAAATAGGAAACAATATATGTGGAATCTGATATACAAAGAAAAATATATATATTTAAAAATATAGAATTAAATTAGAATTTGCATCAGAATTTTGGAATTGGCATACCTAAATACATTAGAAAATATTTAAACACCTAGAAAGATTGCAAAATAGCAAATATTAAATATAAAAAATATGTTAATATAAATATAAATAATATAAATATGTATATAATACAGAGAACAGTAGCAGAAACAGGATGAATTATTGAATATTAATAAAGTGTGTAATACTGTATGCGTGTGAATCATTTACCAAAATAAAAAAATAAATAAATGTGCGACTTGTAATCACAGTGATGCATATTTAAATTTTAAATTTTTATTTGTATTTTGTATTGCATTGTGCTGTTTGATTTGCTCACCTGAGTGCACATCTGGCTGCAGTGTGGAGTCTAGGTGTTATTGAGGACTCAGTAGGGGTTATTAGGAAACTTTGGAAGTTTGCCATTTGAGATTTGGGGTCGTACGAAGCTTCGGGGAGATTTAGTGGTTGATTGGGAAGGAAAATGGTCACATCTGGAAGAGGTCGTGGAGGTAAAGACTTGGGGGATTGGTTGGATCTAAGGGGCAAATATTCATAGTGTTTTACTCTAAAAAAAATTAATCAGCCATTAAGGGTTAGATGGTATGTCTACAAGCACAAGAGGTGTGAGAAAAAGCAGGAAAGCATGCAGACGTTATTTGTCTAAAATAAAATAAGGATTATGGTGAGATCTGGTCTAAATCAGAATCTGAGTGGAACGCAAAGGATGGATAATCCTGTTAACACACATATACACACTTGTGCACATATACCTGGTAGGCGAAACCTGCGATGAAAAGGTCTTGAATGATATTTTAAGCTATTTGGTGAGTCAACCCCTTTGAATTCAAACCACACACAGACACACAATGAAGGAATAAGTGAGAGAGCCCAGCAAAACAAAGAGCTTCTGTCTAGTGTAAACCATAGACCCCTCTAACCGTCAACTGACTGACGAAAAATCTGTGAATTATCACACTTTCATACAGTGGAATATTGTTCAGCCCATGCATTTTCCATACCCCACACAATACATACGACCTTTAGCATTACCATCATGTATGTCTACTGAAATGGAGCATTCACCGGAAAACTGAACACACACGTAGAGATACACAGCATACTTGTTGCATACTCCTACCATACCGTGCCCTTTATCACCACAGTTAATATCAGAATAGCACTTGTATATCTACTATTTTGAACTATTCTATGCGCAGTTTCACACACATGGGGTGACGTATAACCCACTAATACTGTTATAATGTATAAAGCATTTACAGAAAATTGGTGACAAAAGTACACATAAAGAGAGCGAGTGAGGAAATAGAAAGAGATGAGAGATAGAGCGATCTTTTTCTTTTTTTGCAGACAAAATCGATAAAATCAAGTCATTTTGGGTTTCCTTTCCAACCCACTTGCTTTCACCTTAGGGTTATATTTGTGTGCTTAGTTTATATGCTACCGTTTTATGTGTTTATGTAATGTGAGTAAACTGTAAATATGAGTTTATGACCCATTTAATATGTACAATAACATGCTGCTATGCTTGGGAAAGTGTATGTGTGTGGGATGTGTACAAAGTATGGAGGAGGAGAGATGAAAAAACTGCCAAACCCATACATTGTTTAATTTCCTTTCAGTAGCCGTTTCATGCATCCTGGTTAGTATTGTGGTGGATCTGGAGCTTATTCTAAGAAGACACACATTAGAGAGGAAATCATGCTAGCACAGAGCATTATACACACACACACACATGCACAATTTTACAGGGATGGAACTCAAACCCTGGACTCTAAATCTATGACTCACTAATACTGCTGCACCACTGTACTGGTATGAATGCACTTATGTTGCTGGATACATAATATTTTCGAGAAGTAGCCTTAAGAAGGTGGGAAACTATAGCCATGAAGGGGCAGAAAGTCAGCAACAATAATCAAACAAAATGTGGCATTCAAGCATAAATTGATTGATATTAACAGTATCAAAGTGTGACAAGAAAACATTTCGCATATCATTACACCACCTTCACTAGCCGTACATTAACAAAGGCAGGTTAGATCCATGGATTCATGCTAATGGTGATGAATGCTGACCCTACCAACTGTAAGCCATGACAGAAATTGAGTTTCAGAGAGTATATAAAAAAAGTCAGTAACTAACTTAGCATGCTTCTAGAATCAGTGTCCATTCCTGAAATATTTCACGTTACAAGAAGTTGTTACATCAGGCTTTAGTGTTGAGTACAATTCGGTTGATGCAATTAATTTATTTATATGATGGTGATTATAAATTATGAATTACTGTATTTAAATATTTACTGTATTTAAATATTTTATTACTTAACTATTTTATTTTACTTTTTTTTCACGTAAAGCGGATATTCATTGTTTTAAAAAGTTAAATTCTTAGTACATCCCTTGTAGCAGTTTGATTAATTTTTTTGCTAACAAAAAGTAAACATGGAGCTGCCCATGTTGTTTTCTCGTACTTAGCAGTGTGACTTCCCACATCCCAGTGCAACAAGGGCAAGGTTTTAGGCCAGAATTTTTGGCACAAAAAGTCTAAAATAGCAGTGACCCCATTAAACATATCCTAAATTTTAAAATCTCTATGGGGATGAAAATGTCTCTGTCTATAAAGCGTATCTTTATGCACAATATGCTAGAGAGAGTGTCTGAAAGAGAGAAATGGAAAGCATAGCGAATGCGGATTAAGGAAAAGAAGCAGCTGTGGAAGTGATATGGGCATGAAAGTAAGAGTAGAAGGGGAAATAAAAAAGTCTTAATCCTTTTATCTGTAGATTTTGGATTCTTGAGGATTGAGGAGGTCCCAGACTCTGACGGAGAAGGAAACCAAGGATCGATGGTGGAAAGGGGGAGTGAAACTTCAAAGTTTTGTTTCTTGAGCTTACACAGACACATAAATAGTGATGTGTGAACAAGGAGGTACATGGACAAGGTCAGAAATCAGTCAATAGTTTCTGCTTTGTGTAAAAGCAATGATTGATGAAATTATCATAACAAGCAGACGGGATGAGAAATCTTTGACATCTAAAATATTAAATAGCAATGTTTATCAGTATCATAAATTGAAATTCAATATAATAAATCATTGGATAGATAGATTTCAGATTCCTCAAAGATTAGGAATTACCTGCAATAAGCAAAAAAAAACTCCTAAAAACTTTTACCTGAAATAATACAGGGCAGAAAAGGTTAAAAGCAAAACATTTAAGATTAAATGGAGTAGTGCCAGGCAGCTTTTTCCTACTAAAGTCCTCCAAACAAACAGCCATGAGCAAATATTTATTTTACGTATAATGGTTCTGTAATACTTTATATAAACGTAACCACATCTGTATTGTGTATCATGTTCGCTATCAATGTTCAGTGTTCAATATCTGGGCTGCATAACAGGATGTAGTGTGACAGCACCCTTGATAGTGCTTATTCCTTGTAATGTTTAGCTTTCCTGTAGCTGGAAAATATCTCAGGTTCCCCCCAGTTGATCCTTGTGTAAGGAACAAACATTAGCATGAACACAGATGCCAATGTATGAGTTCTGGATTGGAGGAACAGTACAAGTCCTGAGATTTGCTTTCATTAAAAAGCAAGTGTTTCCTCTGAGACTTTCCTTAGCAAATGTTTCTTTAAAAACTAAACAGCATTGCCAACATTTTTGATATGGGAATGATGAAACAAAATTGTCACACATTTTCCAGGAATATATTTTATACTGAAATCATTCTCATTGCCAATAAGCTGTAGCAATGGTTGCAATGGACTCTACCAGAAAATTTGGCAAACACATCCCACACATGACAAAGTACACATACTCCCAAATTTGGTGCCAACATGAGCTCTGTGGGTGTTCAGTGTTTTGTAAATAAAGATACATTTTGCTAAAAAAGTGCTGCTAAATATGGACAGCCATATTTACACACCAATAATGTTTTCAAACAAATCATCAAGGGTCTGATAGTCACATTTCAGATCTTGAAAGTTTGGCCAAAAAAAGGGTCACAGAGTACTAGAATGAGAAAGGTTTGGGAACACCTGACCATGAGTTTTGTGTGATTTGTTAACATTCCTTCATACATTTAGTCTCCATTTGCTGTTATAAAAAGCTACACTGTTCTGGGAAGGTGTTTTACTAGATTTTATAGTGTGCTTATAGAGATTTTTCAGGTACTGATATAGGGTGAGGAGGCCTGGGATGTAGTCAGTACAGTAAAACCCCATTGGACGAGCATAATTCGTTCGTGGAAATTGCTTGTAGGTCCATTTGCTTGTACGTTTCAACTAATATTCCCCATAAAAATTAATGTAAAAGCGATTTAATCCATTCCGAGACCTCCTTCGATCGCTTATTTCTGCACTTAAAAAGTATTTGTAGCCTATTTTAACAAATACACCACAAATTACTGTATTGACATAAATAAATACATTATTATTAATAAGATAATGAAATACTATAATAAAAATAAAGATAAATTAATAAAAATACAGTACTGTACAGTAAACATAATTTAATACTTACCCATGTGGCAGTGGTTGATTGTGAGTGTGAGATGGTGGTGGATGTTGAGAGAAGAAGAAAGTTAGTTTTGGAAGGAGAATCTCCTTCTCTTGATCTTCTCTTTATTCTTCACTATGGTGCTTACGGTAGAGCTAGACACCCCATACTGCTGACATAGGTCACGAGTACGCACTCCACGCTCATACTTTTGAACTATCTCCTTCTTGGTTTCAATGATAATTTTATTTACTTTCTTTTTCCCAGCACCATCACTGATTTTCTTGGAAAAAATTTTCAAGATTTCTAGTCAAATAAAAATATAAAACAAAAAAGTTAAGTTTTGCTGCACTGAACAACGAGAGCGACCGTGCGACATGAGGTCAACTAAGCGACTGCCCTCGGCCAAAAGCAGGGAACCGGCAGGGTGGGTTTGCTTGTGCCTTTGAAATTTGTTCGCAAAATAGGGTAAAATCTTGCGAGCAAGGTCGCTCATATCTTCGTTTGCTCGTACTATTAGTTGCTCGTACAATAGGGTTTTACTGTATTCCAGTTCCCCCTAAATGTGCCTCTTAAGATCTAACATATATTGATGAAGCTGGCATTGTGTACATGGGCACTGTTATGTTGGAATAGGTTTAAATCGGCTAGTTCAAGTGAAGGAAAAATGTAATACTACTGCATCCAAAGACATCTTATACAACTGTGTGACCTTATCTTTGTGTTAGTAGTATGGGGAATAACCACATACAGTTGGAAAATCAGGAGTCCCAATATCTATTTCTATAAAGAGTATTACAGGTCCCATTTTGCTGGCATAGAGCTGGCTCTTTTTGTTGTTGAAAGCATGAGACAGTTCCAGCTACTTTCAGGTTTAAGCAATGTCTGATTTCCTTGTGTTATTAGTTGGTTAGTTGGATTAGTTGGATTTGTACGAAATCTCCTTGTTTTTAACAAGGTCATGTACAGGCTGGGAGTGAGACAGGTGGCTTCAGCTGGGGCACTTGATGCTGTTCTGAATGTTTATAGCACTGAATGCCGACCAGTATACACTGTGTGTGGCTAATGGGGAACTCCCTACTCCTTTGACTAGGGTGTATGTTTCTGTTTATTCTGCTGATTTGAGGTTGGAGTAAACTATGTAGATTTTCTCAGAAGTAGTAGATGGTTTGTAGTAGCCCTGTCCTGTCACCAAGCTGATAGACTTTTCTGATGTATTGCTGGTGGAACAGTGTTGTGAGATCATGTTTATATAATTTGTATGTGTGTGGAGGTGACCATAATTGCATGTCCAGCTGGAATGGTTCTGTACAGCAGCTGCAGGCAAGTTGGAATCTCTGATTTATTATCTCATTTCTCACAAATACAGATACATTCATTGCTGACTTTTACTCACAGACAGACACAAGACCACCCAAGGACCTTTTGTTTCACCTTTGCTGAAATATAGACGCCCATCACAGTTCTGTCAAGATGCATGCAGTCAGACTGCAAATGCTTAAACACACATTTTTTTTTTTTTACGCTCATTAAACGCACATAAAGACAATGAGCAGAAACACACACAGACGGACACACACCTACACAGGTATGACAATGATGATTAATGCTTCTTGGGTCAAGGGACTAAATAAATAAATGCACTCTACGTTCTAAGGGTCAGAGGCCAGGAGTCACGGTCAATAATGGTGCCACTATGATTGAACTAGAGTTGCAATTGCAGCGTGCCAAGCCAATCACTGCACAATATCATTCTCTTGTCTGCATGCGGTTTTAATTGTAAGTTTATGTTGGTATGGCTTGACTGCTGACTTCTTGATTGGAAGTTAGATCTTGGGACACTTGTTAGTAATGAAAAGAGAGAGAGGGGGAGGGGGGGTATGGATTATAAATTATATAAGTTCAAGTTGCCTCAAGCACTAGTAGTTACTTCAAATCCCTACATACAATGTACATACACACACTAGAGTTTCTATGGAGATAGCTTAACTTTTGTTTGAAAATATCTGCAGTAACAAAAAAAAGCAGCCCTTGGTTTAATAGATGTCTACTAATTTGTAAAAAAAATAAAATAAATGTACCTAACATTATACAATTGGCTTATTCTGCCTGTTTTTCTCTTTATGTTGAAAACCTTTTTTGTTGTTTTTTTTTTTTTTGTATTGTCCCTCCATAAATGCAGTTAAATATATTAAAATGTAACTGCAGATCAGTACTGACTAATCACCTTTATCCTATGATAAAATACTTCTATCTATCTACTTCTATACATTTTGTACAAATTTTAACCTTGTAGAATCCTTGCCAAGGCACATTGATGCTGTATTTTTTATTTTAACTTTTTTGGCTTTGACAACACATTACTAATACACTTCGTATTAGTGTTTAATTTGTGATCAGTCCTGCAGTTCTCAGTTAGCAAACATGCTGCCGGTCTGCAAATATAGAACTGGTGATGTCAGGAATTGACTGTAATTTCATTGCTATGACAACGGTCTTTGCAAATCCTGGTATTTATAATGTGTTCACATCTTGACAGAATTACAGTAATTATAAGCCTCTGATTTGTAAGAGCTGAACTCGTAATTATCAGTCGGGCTGTTCTGAAAGGTCCAAGTTGACAGCAATAACGCACTCCACCCAGAAATTGGAGTGTCTTGGGGGTTGAAAAGATTACAATCACACTGACAAATAAAAGTATAATGCTACTGTAGACTTAATGAGTTTAACAAAAGTAAATTTAATGACATGTTAATTATGCTAATAAATGGAAATTCCATTTGGAGAAAATGCTGTCTGAGTAGTTGCTTTTAATATATATTTTGTATATATAAGGTAAGATTAGCTGGTAAGCAAACTTCAGGGTTTCAGTACATTGCTGGGTGAGTTTTTGTTAATCGTTAGCTACAGTAGCTAGCTAGTTATAACTATAGACTGTAAAGCAATAAAAAACATACTAGCTAGCTAATCTAGCTCATTAAACTAGATAATGTACATGTTTGCAGTTTGCATGCTTTTTTTTCTTCACTAGCAGCAGGAGACATACTTGGATGCTTGGAAGACATGCTTTTATCACTAAAATTGTTTAAAACCGAAAAATATACACACTGAGACAACATTATTCCATTGACCGCTAGCAAGAGACAACACAGGGGGAGAGATACGCTCATCCCAGTGTATCGTACATCGTATGCTGCTGCCTGTTGCATGAAATTTTTAATATTTATACAGTTTTGTTTTTGTTTATTTTGTTTTTGAAAAATCGTAAGTCTAACCATCGTAACTTGGGGACCATTTGTACTTAAAACAAGACCATGTCCTTAAATACTGTAATAAAATTACATGTGGTTCATTACAGCAGTTTGTAATACAGAAAAAAAAACTTTTCTTAAAAAAAATAAAGATTTATGCAGCAACAATAAACCAGCAGTCCCTAAAACATCTCTCATCCTGCCTTGTGTGTGATAATATCTCAGCACTGTGTAAAACTTTTGATAGCTTTGGTAAATTATGTTCTCAAATACAGAAACAAACTTATATTCTTCATGGCTTTTATTATATTTATGGCATGCTTTATGGGTCTCACACATTTACCGATGTATAGTTCAGGCTTTAAAAAAGAAAAAAGTGAAAAAAAATGTTATGAAACAAGCTGGTGAACTTATGAATTCAATCTTTGATAAAAAGAAGAACAGCAAGTGAGAATGAGACAAATAGAGATAACTGGTAAATACTGTCAATGCAAACATATGCAACACTGCTGTCCCTTTCCTCTGTCACGCTCTGTGTGACTAATATATCTGCTCTGTCAGACATTTGTGGAAGCTGTGGACACTGCAGTGCATGGGCATTTGAAAATGTTTGAACATCTGTGTGTGTGTGTGTGTGTGTGTGTGTGTGTGTGTGTGTGTGTGTGTGTGTGTGTGTGTGTGTTTTAAAGATTTATGGTAGATTTTGTTCATTTGGACAGTGGAGTTCAAGTGGAGCAGCATGGCTGAAGCTCAAGCCTCCTACCCTTACATCAGTCTGAGGAGGGGGAGCATGGGGTTCAAAGGACACGTTCTCCCCTGAGGCTCAACAACAAAATCTGGATGGAAAGGTTTTTAAAAAGCATTAAAAAAAAGATTGAAGGTGGTGGAAAACATAATAAAATGATATACCCTTATTGCTTTGTGCTGCCTCAAATGTATTATGTGTTAAATTGACTGGCGTGGTTCATAAAGGTCTGAAATATCATTATGTAATGAATTACTTATGTTTGATGTTTTTTCCCCCAAATGCTCTTTTTAAATCATCAAGGTTAACTGTACTTACTGGCTATGAGACAGCTCGGGCAGTTTGGCACCTGGGAAAAGCTGGTTTTATTTTTGGCACAACCAAGGCTAAAATATCAATGCCTACTTTGAAAGCATGGGCTTAAAGACACATTATTAAAGTTAATCACTGACAAAACCACCCTTTGCAGCATATTACCTGTCAAATCATTCATTTGAAATTACTTTAAAGAAACCCAAAAAGCACGAGCATAAAAATGTGATTTTTTTTTAGCACTGCTAGTTTAAGATGCCTTGAGTCTAAACTCAAATCATATTCGATGAATTTCACCACAGTGTTTTACAAAATACTGGTGTAAATGATCTAGATAAACACTGCAAACACTTTTTGAGGCAACTTATACTGTACATACTCTATAGAATTTATACATATATTCTATTCTATTCTATTCTATTCTATTCTATTCTATTCTATTCTATGTGAAATACTACCTGCAATGCATACTTTTTTCTTCCCTTATTGTATTTATACATTGTACTGTGTATATACTGTATATTATAGTATGTGTATATTCTTTTTATATATTTGCATCTTATCTTATCTTATCTTATCTTATCTTATCTTATCTTATCTTATCTTATCTTATCTTATCTTATCTTATATTATCTTATCTTATCATATTATATTTATAGAGTTACTAGCTTGGTAGCAGAAAAAATAAGATTTGTTAAGCCAATGGCACAATTAGCTCAATATAATAGTTCATATAATAAATGGTGCTAATAAATGGTGTCTTACTGTTTTGACAGTACTTAGCCCATTTTTATTTTAGCTAAAACTAATTTAGTAAGTCTTTTTTATTTAGAAAACTCAATTAATTTGAATCTGGCATGTAAGAAAGTATAATATGTCAGTCTTTAAATAATATTCATATTTGTGTAATTTCAGGTAAATTATAATGTCAAGTTGGATCAGTTTTGCAAGTAGAGTCAAAGCATCATACTGAGCTAGTGTGTTTTTATTTCACTTAATTGTGAAGGCTCATGATTTTTTTTTCAAATATGTTTTTTAAAACGGCAACAACATTTTTTAATTTATTAAATAACTACAAAGAACTGAGTTTGGAATCGATAAAAAAGGAATCTTTATTTTCAGTGAAAACAGTTTTCATTTAATGTTGGAATTCTGCATGTGCAAAGCAGCTAAGGGAAGAAAAGAAAAGGATGACATTAATAGAAAGTCTGATGGTTTGTGTTAATACATGCTTGAATGAGAGAAAAGGAAAGCGAGAGAGAGAGAGAGAGAGAGAGAGAGAGAGAGAGAGAGAGAGAGGAGAGAGAGAGAGAGAGAGAGAGAGAGAGAGAGAGAGAGAGAGAGACATGTGTGTCTGCTCACTGTGGTCATTTCAGAGGTCAAAGAGCAACCAGAAGTCTCTCAGCCTAAACCCCACCTTTATTATAAGGTTGAAGGTCAAACCCCAAAGGGGCTTTGGGACATTGAGTTTGCATTGCCAATGTGCATGCCAGCAGGTGGGTAGCAGGTTTGTCTGGACACACACACACACAAACACACACACATCCTGACTCCTAATTACATCTTATCCCTTAGGCAGTGTCGCTGTATTGGGTGGTTTCCAGCCCAATTAGGCTCTCACTCTAATCTAAAAAATGTGTTCTAACACATCATTTTCACTGATTGATTAGACTTATATTCAAAAATTGTTTAAGCTCCATTCATTTGTGAAAATTACTTGGGGTTCTAAGAAAATTGGAGTTTTACATTGTGATTGGGCTGGAAACATTTAAGCTAATCTGCCAACATTCCCTCACCTCTTACTCTCTGAAATCATTCCTGCTTCCTACTCCAAAACTTCCCACAGGTCACTTATCTCACTCCCACCACGTCAGCATAATTTAAGTTGATAACTGTAACAGTGTCTGTTAAAGGGTCTTGTCTGTTAAATGGTCATAGTCGCATAATTACTTACAGGCTGAAAATCTTGGACAGCTAGCTTCAAAAAAGTTCTAGGTTATTTATAAGGGCACGGAATAAAGTTCCTGACTTTTCCTGTGTCCATGATCCTTTCCAATTATCCGTCGCTATGACTGAGCTGCATGGGATAAGGAATGCTGATGTCATGCAGCAGGAACAGCAGCTCTTCTTTGACAGGCCTTTGTGTTGGAGAGGCTCCCAACTCGCTAACAAATATGGAGACCTCAAAAGACTCTTGTTCCCTCCCAGTGCTGCTAAGTGCTTGACCCTGCATGGACCTGCTGAGAAGCAGCTCACTCCTCGTTGACTTAATTAAAGTGAGCGAAGACGGGGACCTTCTTCTTTCGCTGTGCAAAAAGCATAAAAAAGCGTTCACACCTAATCCACAAAATGTAATCCTGGAGTTTAGTCTCTAAAATATTAAAATCTACCACAATTATATACTTGTGTACTTCACCTCCTGAACCCCCTCACCCCCAAGCATACCCTGACATCTTCTTAACAAAACGTGGACAAACATTAATTCATCTGCTTCACCTTTTGTTATTAGTTTTATATATGTTCAACTATCTCCTTATTTCCTTATTATTTGGAAATGTTTTTTACATCGAGTTATTATTCCTGGATATGACTAGGAAGACACAGAGAGAGAGAGAGAGAGAGAGAGAGAGAGAGAGAGAGAGAGAGAGAGAGAGTGGAATGGTCAGACACTTACTGAACATCTGTGTAACCGCAACAACAAAACCATTTCTTCCTTCAAGCGAACTAAAACAATCAGAATCACTTAGCTAGGTATAGAGACCCAATGTTTTTAGAAGATTGGAAGTTTTTTTAGAAGTTTTTTTTTTTTTTTAGAAGTTTTTTGCGAATGAACATATGAAGTAGACCAAACCATTTCTGCCATTGTATCACACCACATATAGATAACCAGTGTGTAGTGTTGTGCAGATGCGTTTTCAAAACTGTCCCAACCCGCACCGTACTGTTCTAATGTATCAAAGTAGTTCACTAGGAGGCGTGCTTCTGTGGACGTCTAATTCGGTAGTAAGCCATACTGGACGTGTATTTTCCTCTCGTCTCATTCTAGCTTTCTTTCCGCACTGTGTATAGCGCGTTGCTGCGCGCGCTGTGAGGGGCGGGTGCGCTATTCGGACTGTGGGCAGGAGCGCAGAGCAGCGCGCGTGCAGGAGGAAAAAGAGTCTCGCACTTTGAACAGGAGCCGCCTGGTCGCGCGCGCTGTACCGGAGCGCAGAATAATGGAACTATCCGTTTTATCAACGTGTTTCTTTTTAACTGCTGTCGCTTTTACGACGGCTTTTGCCAACAAACTAAACGTCCCACGTCTTCGCCTCTCATACAAAGGTAACAAAAAAATCAATTTTTTTTTTTTTTTACTTTTTAGAGATTAGAAAGTTTTTCATTATTGGAGAGACAGAGAAATCCATCCGCATTAATCAAGTGGTATGTAATGCATTAGACAGGAAAGCATACAATCATTCTATTGCATATACATTACTTATAATGATAATGATTTTATATATATATATATATATATCTATCTATCTATCTATCTATATATACATACACACACACACTTGTATTTTGTAATTTTTCTGTCACTCCACCGAAACCAAATACTACAAGGTTATAAGTGATCATTTTCCCTAAACAGGCATGGTGGAGCATGGTGTTTGTTTGTTTGTTTGTTTGTTTGTTTGCGGTTTGCATGCACTGTCTCCACACACTTTCTCATTCAGCCCTGATCCGTGTCTCGTCTCGGGTGCCTTGTGTATGACGCATCAAGTGCAATGCAAAAGCGCGTGCTCGGTTATTTTTTCCCAGTGATAAAAAGAACAAAAAACTAAATCCAGATTCGAAGAGCACAAAGAAGTTAATTACCAGGGTATAATTGTAGGTCGTTGCAAAGTTCTAATGAATGAATTGGTTAATGGAACCCGATATTGCTTTGTTGCAGCATTTCTTATTTCAATGTTAATGAATGAATAATGGATGAAAGACTATTAATGAACGAACTGAGTGATTAGTTCAAAAGAAGCACATTTCCATAGAAAACCTATCAATGAGCATTTGATGACCCATTTTTTATAATTGAGATAACACAATGGTTAGATTTTAATGCATGTATATGGCTATACATTTCAGTGAATACTAACTAATTAACATCTGATAAGTTTGGAGCCAAATGCAAAAACGGGCAGATGAAAGAGTCTGAGCAACTTTGAGAGACTACTGGGTCAGAGCACTTCCAAAAAAGCATGTCTCATTTGGGAGTTTCTGATGGATATTGCCTGCCATGAGTGGTCAAAGGAAGAACAACCAGTGAAAAAGAGACCATTGATTTAATGAATCCCATGGGGAGTAAAGGCTAGACAGTCTGGTCTCACCTGGCAGTTATTGTAGTACAAATTGCTGAAATTATGTTGGCTGAAAGAAAGGTGTAATTACACACAGTGCATCCCATATTGCTGTGTATGCTGCTGCAATTCAAACAGACCATTCAGTGTGCCCATGCTGACCACTTTTGTTTCCATTGCCAAACACACCTACAACAGGCATTCGAGCATCACAACTGGACCATAGGGCAAAGGAAGAAGATGGCCTGTTCTAATCATTTTCTTTTACATCAGTTTAGCTGGGTGTGTGCATCATTGGATGTCAAGGCAAGTAGGCAGAGACACTATGATGTTCTGGCCAGTATTCGGCTTGGAAACCTTGGGTCCTAGCACTCAAGATGATGTTAATTTGACACATACCATCTACCTAAATATTGTTTCTGAACAAGTGGTTCATGGCAACACCATTCCCTAAAGGCTGTGGCTTCTTAATGCTGGATAAATTGCCAAAATTGTTTAGAAAGGCTTTGAGAAACATGAAAGAGAGTTCAAGGTGTTGACTTGGCCTCCAAATTCCGCAGATCTAAATCTGATCAAGCATCTACAGGATGTGCTGAACAAACAAATGGAATCCATGGGGGCCCCACCTAACACCTTACAGGAGCTAAAGCATCTGCTGTTAATATTGTGGTGACAGATACCATAAGCATACCTTCAGAGAGGTCTTGTGGAGTCCATGGATCAATGGGTCATGGCTGTTTTGGTGGAGCATGGGGTACCTGCTGAGCCCAATATCATAATATGTGGTTTTAATGTGGTGGCTAATCAGTGTACAATACATATTAAATTTACTGTGAAACAATACCAAAGGCCAAAAATATGAATGGTTCATTTTACCTGGAATTATATACAGGTGGATATTTGACAGGCTTGGCTACACAGTTTTCTCTGTAACATTTCCATTGTTCTCTACAAATTGTGAGTCATTAAAAAATATCTAAACCAGATAGAAATTTGTCTTTGGGGAGGATATTTCCTTCCACAGATCAAACAACATATCACATGCAACAGCCCTTTACATTACAACTCATCACTGCTTGAGCTAAGCTAAATTATGATCACATTTCTGTGACTTTTTTCATTTATATACACAACGAATCCAAAGGTTTGTGGACACCTGCCAATCGTGACCATATGTGTTTTTTGAACATCCCATTCCCGATGTAGTCCCCTATCTGCTGTTATAATAATCTCCACTCTTCAGGAAAAGCTTTCTGCTAGATTTTGGAAAGAAAGCAGTTGTGAGGATTTGTGCTCAGTCAGCCACATGAGCATTAGTGAGGATTCTTTCCAGAGGTGTTCAGTAATGTTGAGTTTAAGGCTCTGTGCAGGCCACCCATGATTTTCCACTCCATCCTTGGCTAATCATGTCTTTATGGAGCTTGTTTTATGCATAGGGGGTGTTGTCATACTGGAACAGGTTTGGGCCCTGTAGTTAAATTAAAGGAAAATTTTATTACTCCAGCATGAAAAGACCTATCCTATACAATTGTGTGAAATTTGTGACCTTGCAAGTACATTTACAGCAGGCTGAAATGTATTATTGGTTGTGCCTGGTGGCCTGTTGTTAGTTTTGTATATGTGGCTCAAGTCAGGAGTGGGATCTGATTTATACTAATCACCTGAATAAAATAATCTGATTTGAGCATTAACTCTAAAACTTTGAGTCCTTGTGGTGGGATAAAGAATTATGTTGCACATTGAGATTCCCTCTGGCTCATTACTCCACTTGGCTGATAACACGTCCATGGTGATTTAATCTACTTTTCCCTAGTTGCAACTCAATAGTCATATTAGTACCATTTCAGCCCATATTCGGTTCACTATGTAAGTCCTTGAATACCAAAGGCATTGAGTTAACACGCTTTAGGAGCGGATTTTTCATGAAACCGCTGATATTTGAGGCAATTTCCTTGTCAAAGTGAAAAATGGCAGACAATAAAACACTTCACACTTCCGTATTGTAACATTTGATTTGCTGTGCTAAAATAGGGTGTTCTGTAGCCAGATATTTGATTTCCCAGACAGCTGAAGTAACTTTGTTTCTGTACTCTTAACAAAGGGTTTATTGAAAAATAAGGGCTTTAGTGCTAAGGGTGTAAATGTCACAGCTTGTGTTCATGGACATGTGTGCCTTGAACTGTGGGAACCATGTAGGTGGAGCTATGGATGAGAGACAGCTGAGAAATTTTCCTTGGTAAAGATGTCTGAATAAATTCAAATCTGATATTTTGTGTGTGTATCATTGTGTATTCACATGTAATCAGAAGCAGCACTGCAGCAGACTGCCAACTCAGATCTTCAGGATTTTTAGTTTGGGACTGATCTTAGGTTACTGCTTGTGTGCCATTTACAATGTTCTCACATATCCATGTAGGTTTTTTTCTCCAACTGTTTAAACATTCCAATAGGTGGTTCGGCTATACAAAATTAACCCTAGTCTGAAGATGTGTGTGTTGTGCCCTGCAGTGGACTGGTTTCCCATCCAGGGTATATATATATATATATATATATGTATTTAACGCTATTAAAGTAATATAAATAGTATAAAATAAAGATAAGAAAATTATACAAAATAACTCAGATATAAAAACCTCAGCTGGAGTTTGTTTTACTGATGCGCCAAGTGTCAAATCAAGCAGCTAAATCTGCCCTAATGCACACATCCGGCAATTAAAACCACTATTTGGTGTTATGTTGAGTCTGGTTTCACTAATTATAAACATACATTTGCGTAATGCATTAATATTTTGTCAATGCCCATGATGATTTAATAATTTTAAACTTCAAAAGTATTAATTTAAGGTAAATTTAGAACAGACAATAATGTGCAATTAAGTTGCAATGAATTACGAGTTAACTTGTGACAATCATACGATAAAATGTGATGAAGCATTTAAATCGATTGACAGCTTTAATATGTATATAACACTGCGCTATGGATTCTTAGCTTTTTACTTCTAGCTACAAGAATTTATTTTAAAAGGAGATAATCCTGACAATTCCACATATTGAGCAAGTGAATGAATGAAGGATGAAAAGAATGAAGACATCTGTTAAAGAATGCTGAAGTAATTAAAACAGTTAAGTAGAACACATCTTTAGAAAATTCAATATTTACGTACCGAACTGTGAATTTTGTGTACCGTTACACCCTTTATATATATATATATATATATATATATATATATATATATATATATATATATATATATATATATATATATGTATACATACACGGGTGTGGGTGGGTGTCTAGTGCCTCGCTTGCTAAATGATGAATTAGCAGTCTTTCCTGTGTAAGTGGGTGTGATAAAGTAAATCTCCAGGGATTTCCCTCTAGTCCAGCTAAATATTTTTGCTTCTTGAAAAGTCATTCCTTTGCCATCGTATCTGAAAGTGTTGAGCTAAGAGTTGACCTACACCCTGACCTGCCTGCTTACTGATAAGAGATAGAAATGCTCTCCCACTCTTTTACTCGCAAACGGAATTTCTCAAAGTAAAGGGCACAAACTTAAATATGTTATTCGATAAGCTAATCTCTTGTGGTACCTGTAATAATCTGTGGTAGTTCCTAAATACACTCACTTATTTGTGTGTCTGTTTTAGTTAAACTCCCTCTTTTGTGTGAGTGTGTGTGTGTGTGTGTGTGTGTGTGTGTGTGTGTGTGTGTGTGTGTGAAAAGTAATTTCTAGTAGGTTAATTTTGACTTCTGCTATATGCATAAGTTGTACTGTATGCTTTTATGTGTTGTGAAATGGCGGCCTTTTCATCACACACACATAGGGTAGGGTATTCTGAATGTTGGAGTTTACATGAAGGAATAAAGTCACCCATATGGTCAAGAAATGTCCATCCACACCATCCACACATCTGTTTTTCCCTTTCTCTCCCTCAAATTATGTTTATTAATGTTCCCAGATATTTTAAAACATCTTAAAATACAAAAAGGCAGGAAACAGATTTGGTAGGGGTAAGGGACATTTAGGCAGTTTTGCGAAATTATACAGTTGAAACTTTTTAGAGATTGTAGTGTGCATTATGTTCAAACGCAACTTGTATTTCTTCTAGACAGATAATATTCTTGTTATGTAAGTATTGATGGCCATCACACTAATTGCAAACATGTTTTACTTGAACTGTTTTCTGCATTTACAATTTACAGTATGGTTTTCAGTAATAATATGCAAAAAATAAGTACAAGATCCAGTCATGAAATGTAGCCTAAAATGGTAAAGCCACAGTGCCAATGAGAAAAGCATAAAACTGTCAAAAATATCATTAGAAAAACATTGCTCTCATATATTCGTGAATTAGTAAGAAGAAACTTTAGCTTATCAAATTGTGTAATTTGAGTTAGTGCAGTGATTCATAAACAATTACTAATCCAAACTCAAGGGACAAAAATTTACCCAACCAAATGGCTGACGTTGGCCTTGGGAACTTGCAATAATTCCATACTGACTTATTGTACGTTACAGCAGCTTTAAATAGTCATTCCCTCACTAGCTGCTTTTTCTTTCTGTATGAAAAAAATGCAGCTTGTCATGTAACTAAGAATCCTAAAGGCCTACCGGCTGGAAACTTCTTTATGTTGGAAAAAAAGCTTTTACAAAGCTCCTTGTAAAAAAGTTGTGGCTTGTTCCAGAAAAGCTAAACATCTAATAGAAACTGTCACCATATCATTAATCCATTTATGTGAATTTTCCACCACAGAAATAGTGGTCTCAAATTTCTCTAGTATTTCTTATTATAAGATTACAGTAAACAAAATCTCAGACCAGCAGTTCTATTTCTGGACATGGTTACTCAATCAAAGCTCGTCGTTTTCTTCCAATAAATAAATGCTTGGAATGATCTGCCAATAAAACAAGACTATTTTAAGCTTATAATGGGTAAAAATAACATTAAATTGTTTAAAAAAAAACTTATATTGGGTTTATTGTAATTGGATTAACATGGATTAATAAAATTCATTGGATTGCATCTGGTAATTAGAAATACTAGACTGATTTGGCTACATTCAAGATCCACTTGCGAATATGACCCCAATCTGTATATGAATATTGCCTTTAATCTGGCACTACCGTCAGAGCCTCTATTATAGCAAATGAATCAACACTTTCTGACCAATCAGAATTGGGAATTCAACAACACTGTTGTGCTTGTGCATGATTAAGTTTCACTCTAAAATACTTACTGGGTTAGTTTCAACTCTTTGACAAGTGTGTTAGGAAATGAAATGTCTGTCCATAAGGCCCCAATTCCCAATACGCCTATACTAGATGCATTGCACATTCGTCATGGCTTTGGTTTGGCAGGGCACACACACACACACACACACACACACACACACACACACACACACACACACACACCTGTGCATGCACACAATGGAAACTGGCATACATTTACTGTAGAAACTGGACATAATGGAGACTTACTGTATGTCCCCCATGACACTTAATCAACACACATACAGCAGTAAGCTTCGGTTGACTGAGAACCGAGAGAGGGCTTGTTCCTCGGTTTCTGATCCATGTGCTGACTGGCAGGCAACAGAAACTTCCTCCAGAGTTTCTGTTGCCTGCTATCTCCAGCTCTGGATTTTATCACACACACACACACACACACACACACACACACACACACACACACACACACACAAACACACAAACCAATGGAAACCATTCTCAAAGGGTGACAACTGGCCAACCAGCTGTTTACTGGCAGGATGTAAACAATTTCACATTCATAGCCTAATTCCGGTAGTCAATTATAAAAACACTGATCTCAGAACCATTTCCTTGTGCATAGTAAGTGACCTGGTTCGAGGCTGGAGCACACTCAGCATGGGACAGCAATCCAAGAGGGGATAGTAGCTTTAAATTCCATAACATGTGTAATTCCCTAGTTATACCAATCTACATAATACCTGGAATCAGGATTAATTTTCTTTTAACTTTCAGAATTGTGACAGTCCACTTTATTTGTTTCTAGAAGGTTGATTACTGTATTTTGACCCTTCTTAATTCTATTTCTATATATAGAAGAATGATTAAAAGACGATAACTGGAAACAAAATGTAAAGTCTGTGAGAGATGAGGTTATAAATAATGAACGAGACATAAAAATCAGCTTGAGAATATTTTCGATAGTTTGAGGGGAATGAAAAGGGAAAGTAGAAATTTTTGTTCCAAGAAAATGAAACAGGATCAGAGATAACCTAATTGCATAAGCTCATCTTGTCAAAGGCCTGACAGATTTAAACACATGAGCTTGTTGTAGATAGATTATTTCATAAAAAAAATAAACCTATACTAACGATGCTGGTGCACTACAACCCTAACCTTCACTTAAATGTTACATGTTTGCATGAGTGTGATCTTGTAAGATTCCAATTAAAGTTTGATTTTGACTGTACTGATTTATTCATGGTTTCGAAATTCTATATCAGTATTAAGATTTCATTCTGATCTTAGTCATAGTTCCAAAAGAGCTTCATCTGTTTGTTCTGAAACACATTGATCAAATATTTGTACCAAAGTATTATTTAAACTGGATATGACTTTCTGAACATACAGATCACTGGAAAATGATGATATATATATAAATGACAGAGATTTAAGTGTCTTCATTATGTATCCTCATAAAAATACAAGCATTACAAAAATATTTTGACCTTGTTGTTCTTGATCATTAGCAGGCCACGTGACCATAACTTACATGCACCCTTTATGCATGCTCAGCAACTTACTTAAAAACCCTTGGGAATGCATCTAAAACCCTTGTTCGGCATCTTAAGCTCAGCCAAAACTTTCTTTCATAATGGATTCCTCAAGAAATGATTGAAAAGAGCAAGTATTTCCGTGAAAGTCTTTATTCTGACAAATAAATAGCATGAAATGTCTTTTCCCCAGGATATAGTGGAATCTTTAACAGCATGTCAATTCAACCAGTATATACGGTACATTACATGGCATTATTTCCACTGTTCAGATTACAGAAGGTAATCTTTCCAGATGTGTGCATGCACAGTCCATGAAAAAAAAGAAAAAGAAAAAAGACTGACTATTACAAGATGGGGTTACAATCCCAGAGATACGGCAAAAAAATTCCTCACGTCCCATTTCAAACTGGTCCAGTCTTAAATAGGGCTTAATACTGAGTCTTCAAACTGTATCCCTGCCTGCTGTTTAGTTTGGCCATGTATTATGTGGCTCTGCAGAGTAAAAAGCTAATTCCAGCATTTAAAAATGGTGTATACTTACACATGCTGAGAAAGACCAGAGCAGCCTGCTAGTAAAGCTATTGTGTGATTTATTTAACCTGAATGCTTAGAGTGGCCATGTGACTAGATTGGGATTACATGTAGAAAAACATATACACTTCCACATATACACAAGTGGCTGATAAATGGAAGTAAGATTTTTCAAAGCTTAGAAACGAAGAAAGCGGAAAAAAATATATTTAAAAAAAAATGTTTTCTCATAGTAAATTATTGGTTTATATCTCTATAGAGACCACAATAAAGTATCCATTATTGTAATGTCGTTCCTTTCATATAAAATTTATTTAATGAATATTTATTAATAATGAAGTACATAAAAATAAAATTTTACTTTAAGCAGCTTTATTCTTTAAGCTCCAAAAAATTTCACATGAGACCAAAGAGGCAATGCCACATCCTAGTACCAGCTCCCTTTTTTTAATGGGGTCACTGGCCAAAAAAAGGTTGAGAGCCCCTGCTGTAAAAGCTTTTTCACAAAAAAATTATAGGGGAAAAAAGGGGTTTTGTTGTTTATAGAAAGGACGTGGGCAAAGAGTTGAAAAGATGAATGAAGGTGAATATGTCACGGTATAATTCAAAGTGAAATTCAAAGTGAACAGACATAGAGCCAAAAGAAGTGCATTTACTAGCTGTCAGATTACCAGCTGTGACAGTCTCTATATATGTGAGGACTCTCTGTCTTCATAACAACACACTGCTTACCTTCTAGCTATAAAAACGAGAAAATATAAAAGAAGTGATAAACTGAGATGTCTTTGAACTCCTTTAGCCTCTGTTTATATACAATGGCCTGGACTTTATAGGCAAAAATGAAAAAGGATATGAAAACCAAAGCTTTCCTGTTAGTTTGGTACAAGATTGGGGCATAAATAAGTTGATTAAATAGATGTATATTTATTTATTCTTAAATAAATGTACTCGATACAAAACACCAAATCAGCAAGCAAACAAAAATTCAGCCTATTGCAAAAAATTACAGTAGTAGTTTTTACTGAAGGGATTGAAAGCAGTAGGAAACTGAGACACAACAATTTATTCAAGGCCTGCCCACATGGGTATACTGATATTTTTTGTCTTTTTTGTCTATTAGTCTTTTGAACAGTCTTATCAAAAACAAAATTTTTTTTTACAAACTCACATGAACTTTCCAGCTTAGTATTAGTATGTCATGTTCTGTAATCTTAAATGATGCAAGTCCTACATTAAGAGCATGACTTTTGAGTGGAAATGTGGAAAAACACCAACACGGCCAAAGGTTTTTAAAACAAAATAAAAAAACAAAACAACAAACATCCTTCCATATGCGTGGACTGACAACGAGGTCAAACTATAGCTTAATGTTCACCCGGGATTTCTCCAAAATCTGAGTTTACAGCAAAACATTTGATCAAATAAGTAATTATAGTCTGGTCAACAGCCATGAAAATAGAGTCCTAACACATTTATAACACATTTTGCAATGACCCAATGATTTTGCATTGCGCATGATTCAGTGACCCAAGGTGCAGTTTTCATGTAGACTGAAGACCAAAACATTGGCTGTGTGAGAGAAATGGAAGAAATTGTAATAATGGTTCTGTAGAGCAGGGGTTTACCCTTTCACAGTAAAAGAATTTCACAGGGACCCTTGGTTTATTTACAGCTCAGATTTCAACAACAGACTTATATGTTTCCTTTCAAGTCATTAGAGATTTTCCATTTATTCATTTACACATGAAAATTTTAAACATGCTTCTCATTACTTTCATGTCCTCGGTTTCATTTCAAAATTGCAGTTAGATTCAAGTTAACATTATTTATAATCACTCTTTAGTTGAATTTAGTTTGACCCATTTCCTTTCAGCAAGCAGCTATTTAGACATGCAACAGTGATTTATTCATAATAAGGGAATAAGGATCTTTAATTCATTAAATGAAATAATAATAAAGTAATGTGATCAAAAACAGTACAGTCTCAAAACCCCAAGGATATACTTCACAGACCTATGAAGCTCAAATTGGGGTCTGTGATGTGTATTCTTGGGGTTTATGGCTGTATTTCTTAATTGCGTCACTATATTAGGGTATAAACATTCTCTAAAAATCATTCTTAATGTCAAAGTAAATGAAAGATTTGATTCAGAATGTGATTGTGAATTGATTGTGAATGCAGTCCGTGTTAACACGTGAGAAGAGAAAGAGTCAGATCCTAGGAGGAGGCACAGGGCACACAGAGCCCACTCCAGTGCCAGGGGGACGGCACTTCATCACGCATTAAATAACATGCAACACTGTAATCATTCCCTCATGATGCAAAGTGCATTGCCAGCCATCGATTAGTTCCACACTCCAGCTGCTGACAGGAACAGCCAAGAGCTACAACACGGCAAGAACTCGATCTCTGATCGCACACTGGGAAGGTATAATCCATTCCAGATCTTCTGGATTTAGATATAAACACTGAGATACAAACATCAAACCAGGATCTTAACAAGCGTATTACACTGCCTATTTAGTAGGGTGGTGTGTCAGGGGTCTAGCGTGCTTTCTGGCTTGGCTCAAAAACTCAGGGATCGATTTTTCATCATAGGATGAGTTAAATCTTTCTAAACAATAGACAAATTGCACAATTTTATCTGTTACCCCTGCTGTGCATAAGTGTAAGATAAAAGATACAGTCATACAATTTATGTATTAAGAGTTTGAGTAAAGGGTACTCTTGCAACTTCACAGCTTTAGGGGCTCCAATTCAATCCTGAATTCAGGATATAGTCTGTGTGGAATATCACATTCTCTCAGTGTGTTTGTGTGAGTTCCTCCAGGTTCTTCAGTTTCCTCTTACCTACATGTGCATTAGCATTCTACAGTGCCCCAAGGTTTGAATATGTATGTTATTCTGTGAATGCACTAAGGTCTGTGTTGTATTGGCACTCCTGCCTCATGCTCAGTGTTCTCAGATTTGCTCTTGATCAAATGTTACCACTGCGTAAATAATTAAATAACTGGAGATTACAAAAGATTATATATAAATTACTGGAGATTTGAATATATTACTGATGAGGAATAAATGAAATGAACAAACTGTTCAGTTAAAGCTGCAGTTAACGGAAAGAAAAGTGAAAAAATCTTTTAAACATGTTCATGTCATCTCTCGAGTTTAATATGCCATTATGAAACAGAACGTAACACGTCAGGTTCAACCAATCACATTCTTCGAAGCCTGGCCCAGGAGTGGATCGTTTTCACACACTGTACACGAAGACCAAGACCACAGTTTCCATGTGGCCTAGATATGTGCACCAGAACATGTATTTATAACAAGTTCATTTGACATATAATCCAGAGTGACTTACTACTGAAACAAGATTCATGGGCAGTTGCTGAGGGGAACATTTCTTGCACACGGACCCAACAGTAGCTATATTTTTATCCATGTCATTTAAATTGAATCTTGAGAAATTGCATGAAAATGCTGTATGGAAACACCAGATGTAAATACATGATCTCTATAATGAGATGTGTGTTTGGAAAGACAACAAGGTCTGGACATTTTTTTTCATGTTTATGACTGGATCTTAAAGGAAAACTTTAAAAAGGTTCAAGAAAACATACAAGAAAGGATCTTTAAAGGATTACAAACAACCTGAATAATCTGAATTGCACTTCATTATATTGGAACACAGAGCCACATTGGCTCTATTTTTGTTTATTCTTTGTGACAAATTATTTTCCTGTTAATATTCCAATTACAAAAGTGCTGCACAAACAGTAGCTAATTTTCTTATTGGCTTTTTGTAAATTAGTTCATTTATATGTTCGTTCATTTTCAGTAGCTACTTTACACTAAACTGCATTGCAATGGATCGGGAATTTATTCCAGGACCACTGGGTGTGAGCGGGGAGACACCCCGAAAAGGACATCATTGTATGAAAAATTTGGAATGCTTTAAAGGAAATCCTATAGAAACATAAGGAAAACATGTGAGGCTCCAGAAAGAGTGTAACATAAGCTCAGAATTGGACTTGGGACCTAGACCTAGACCTGGGACCTACTATACCTGCTCTGCCACTGTCTCTTGCCCATTCACAAATTACAATCTCTTGTTAAGAATAAATAAACTTGGTCCATATTGTCCTTCTACTAGTAGCAGAATAGAGGAATACAGAAAATCAAACCGCACTGTTTACATTAAATAACACTATAGAGTAGATCATAGAAATGAAAGGATATTCTGTGCTTTATTAATTTGAAGATCCATAGTCTATTGTCTACAATATTTTAAATAGAATTAAACTAAGGGTTATGGTTTACTTACACACTATTGATGCGTAACTAATGGAATTTTTAAATAATAAAACAGCTCATAAAATGGAAGCACTTGTACTTTTTTCACAGCTGCTGTATTCATGGCATGCAAGATTTATGTCTTGTCTGAAGTTCCATATTTGGTGGTGTGTAACAAACACAAATAAAAACAGAAGATAGTATCATATAAAACATTTTATTACTATATTTCAGACGTGATTAGTTTTTTTGTGTGTATGTGCGTTTTCCTAGAACGGACTTCTTTCTCTGCCAAGTCCAAAAAGATGAACAGCTCCAAGTAGTCATCTTGTAATTATTGTAATTCCCTCATGATCTGAGCATTATAACTCTACTTGATTAGCAAAGGAGAGGAAGGAAGGCGTACACTCTCCACTCCACTGATTACAGTTCAAACATACAATTGCTTTTTTATATATAGAAATGCCAGAAATGCTTTTTATTTACTCACCGTTCACTCTTAAACAAGTATACTTTATACTTACAAAATGAATACTATAAGCCCCTATTTTGGGTATTTCCACAAAAATGGCTGCCGTTTTAGTGGGCAGTGGTTCAATGACAGACTTTCAAATGATCTGCCAGTTTTTCTCTCATTTTCCTGTTACTGGAGTCTGTGTTTCTGTAGTGGTTCATTGAAGTCTGGCGTTGCAATATTTTCCGATGCTCACAAAGACACACACACACAGAAATGAATGGCAGTGGGTTTTTACTTCAATACTCATTTCCAGAACCATTGCACACCCATGAACATCTTTCTTGACTTAACCTGCACCCCAGATCTCTGTTTCTCTTTCAGCCATTATTCATTTAACATTTCATCTTTCGTCATTTTGCGGAAAGAGATACTCATTTCACTAACGACCACCAGTAAGGTTGATTACTTTTGTGTGTCTGTGTGTATATGTGTGTGTGTGTGTGTGTGTGTGTGTGTGTGTGCCCCAGCCAACACAAACACCTGAGGAATATCTGGGTGAAGTGATGTCTCTGGTTTACTTAAGGTTAATTACTGATTATAGGGAAGACTGTGTTGTTTTAAAAGAACAGATTATTTATACAGCAGTGAGAGAGAGGCAAGGGCCAGCACTGTGGTGTGTGTGTGTGTGTGTGTGTGTGTGTGTGTGTGTGTGTGTGTGTGTGTGTGTGTGTGTGTGTGGGAATGTCAGTAAATTAAAACAGGACAAAGAGAGAGACAGAGTGGTGAAGGCTGTAATCTAATGTTGCGCTTAATTGTCTTCAGATGTCCACATGTCTGTCCTACAGCTTGAGAAAAGCTGTAACCAGATTAAACATTGTTCACTGCTTTCATTTTCCTCTTTTGCTTTGATCCCAACTCATCTCGGGTTGCACCCATATTCACACTTTTGTTTGTTGCATTTATGTCCAAACCATGAAAAAAAAAAATACTTAGAATGTGTGCACTATCAGCATATTGATGATTTTTCGATAAATATCAGATGTTCTGAATTGCTGCATTCACTTATTTCAAGAAGTGTCAAAGAATTCTGATTATAGTACCACATTTCTCGTAAAACAAAGATTTACTGATTTGTGTGTCTGTTTGATGTCATTGTGGCTGACATTTGGCTATATCTCTATCGCATACGCTGAACAGACAAAATTATATAACCAATTGTGTCCATCTATCTATCTATCTTTCTACAAGAGATATTCTGCAGTGTATGGATTTGTGTTTACAAGACTATTATTCAAGTCAGGTGATGATGTTCAGTGAAGAGGTCTAGGAAGCATTTATTGTTCCATTTCATCCCAAAGTTGTGAGGTTGAGGTCAAGGCTCTGTGGAGGCCACTTGAGTTTTTCTGCAACAAAGTTGGCAACCATGTCTTCATCTGTTCAGTCTGGCTGAAGATACACTAAAGAGACAAAAGTAGTGGGGCATCTGTCATTTCCAGCAATATGTGGTTCCACCCCAAACACTTACCACAAAGTTAACGGCACATATGTAAAGAATGGCTTTAGATAGCATACAATTACATTTTCCCTTTAAATGAACTAGGAGACCCAAACCTGTTCTTGTATGACAATGGCCCTATGCAACAAATGAGCTAGATGAAGATCTAAAATCTTGTGGAACACCTTTCCAGAAAAGAAGAGTATACTGTAACAGTAAATGTGGACTAAATGTGTATGCGATGCTCAAAAATCACTTATGAATCTTATGGTCAGGTGTCCACAAACTGTATAATGTATCAAATACCTTTATAGTTTAGTGTGAATTCTTCATATTGTCATATTTTGATTGAATTGTTTGACTGATAAGGTGTAAGAAGAAGAAAAATCTTTGTTTTAATACGAAGAAAGTACACACTGTAAGATCCTGATAAATCAGTTTGTAAAAATATTAGTTTTTAAAACACTTGAACTTTAGAGCTCTGGTAGAGAGACAAGCAAAAGAAACATTTTTTCAGAAAAATATATACACAGAAAACATAATATATATATATATATATATATATATATATATATATATATATATATATATATATATATATATATATATAATTTGGCAAGGACATAATAATTACAACACTTTTCAAGATGATTATGTTAAGATTATTTTGTTCTTATCGTGCGCTCTCTGTGGTGATTCCTTAAAGACCAACTTGCTGCTTATGGATCAATATTATCCATGGAGTACAATTTCAACACACACATGAAGCCAAGCTCAGTGTGTCTGCTTACATGAATAGAGTCAAAATAAAAAACAGGACTATGCTGGGGGTTCACACACTGCATGTCGCTCTCACATAGACACACAAACAGAAAAGGTTCAGTTCATCGCAAATAAACACCCACAGGCGTACACATCATGGCACCACCCCAACCAGAGCACTGCATGATATTTTTTCGATTTACTGTTACGATTTAATTTAGCTGCGCCGTAGATCGTAGTTGCTTGAATGTAACTTTGCCAGAAAGCTGTGTGTGTATTTGTGTGTTTCTGTGTATATCAAAGGAGTATTTTTATGCAAACTTTATTGCCTTGGTTTTCAAATATGAATATTATTATTTTTTGTAGCATGTCGTGTTTGTATGTGGATGTCTGGATACAAGTAAAGTTTCTAAGTATATGTGTGTGTGTGTGTGTGTGTGTGTGTGTGTGCTGTCTGGCTTGACAGGCTTTGGTTTGTTGGAGGTCATCGCTTTTCTAATTTAGTTCTTATTTCATTGTTCATCCATTTCAGATTTCTTTTTACTTTTTTTGCTCATTAAAGTTCAATAAGGAATTACATGCTGCATGAAAATCTTATTTCCTTGAGGGAGTGAAAGGGCGGTTGTGGGATGGTTTGGGGTGGGGGTGGTTGTTCACTAAACGATGATCCGGAGATGTAAAAGTTTAGTGCTTGTGTGTTATGACTTGTGGGAATTATTAAAGAACAGAAAAGAGAAGCAGGACTATGAGTTACTGGGTGATAGGATGAAAGGGAAAAAAACATGAACTTGAAGTGAAGCAAGTGAGCAATGAAATAAGTTTCTGGTTCTGGAGAACCCCATATTCTGCACATTTTAGTGTTTTACTCGATATGACTAACATACTAACGATAGAGTATTCTACCGATTAAAAAAATCTATTAAAAAAAATCTATTATAATTACTTTCAAAATGGCAGCTGCCATCTTCATGTTTTACTTTGAAATCATGCCAAAATTTGGAAACTTTCTGCCATTTTCTTTGGCCTGAGTCTTCTCCTTACCCTTCACTGTTTTCTCCCCGTTCTTCCGTTTTTCATTTTGCAGCATCTTTTGTGTTACCTGTCCAGAGCGCTCCAGAGTTTAGTGGGTGGCTCTCAATAATAATGGTCTGTGGGAAAACACAGTGCTCCGTGTGTAGTTTAATGGACTAAATGAATTACTCGAGGTTACTCAAAGAATCATTTCAGCCCTAGATATTACATACCCCACATGGGGCAGCAGTACTGTAGCTCTTTCCCTAAGACCTTGGACTGCCTGAGCCTTTGAGCCCTTGAGCAAGGCCCCTAACCCTTTAAAAGAGATCAACGTAAGCTGCTCTGGATAAAGGCATAAATGAAGGGTAGTTAATTAGCCATTGTGGAATGGTGTCTGAGAAATAGAGAACAGTCCTGGTGGCCATAAATTTCTCTTGTCTAAAGTACCAGGCTGTTAGGTTATTGTAATCATGCATGGGATTTCCACATTTTTTTATTTCTTTCTGCCCTCATATTTGGCCAATAGTGTATTCATTTGAGTGGAACGTGTTGCTTTTGTGTTTCATTAAATTTGAAAACAAGAGTAACAATGAATTGTAATAAAAGAAAATATTTGTGCAATGCTTAGGGTTGTTTTTTGTTCCCTTCGCTGAGAAACTAAATCATTAAATTCAAACTCATGTTTGAATTAAACAACAGGCAATATCAGAATTCAAGAAGACATCAAGAAGTTTTATTGATGGTACACATCAAGGGTAATAACAAGAAAACCTTGAGTTGACCTTGCCTGCATTGTTAGAGATTTAATTGATTTTAAAGATAAAAAGTGAAATGGATTTTTAACAGTGAAGTCTTCGTCATCTGTGTTTCAGTCAATCAATTTATGTTCATTGTTAACTAATTCTCTTCGACTTGTGTTTTTCTGCTTTTGTTGATCAGACCTGGTGGCCACTAATCGCACCGCCATCTTCTCGGGCCTGCGTGAGGACCTGCAGCTGTCGGCTATGTTTTTGGATGAGTACCATGACAGGCTCTTTCTGGGAGGGAAGGATGTTCTCTACTCTCTTAGACTGGACCACACACACCATGATGCTAAAGAGGTATTGCTTGCACACATATAATCTCTGATTTCTAGAAATCATTTAGCAAATTATGCTAGCTCTCTGTGTGTGTCTGTCTGTCTGTCTGTCAAGAAAGTAAGAAAAATCTGTAAACTAGATTTTTACCAAAAAATCTTTGCTATGCAGTCAACCCCCGATAATTGCGGGTTCTCACTTGTAACCTAACTAACAGCAAGAATCTGCAGTGGGACTGAATGTTCAGAAACTTTAGGAATAACATTTTAAACTATGTATTTGGTCACATACTGTACACTATTATGTTTATGAATTCACAAAGGTACCGTTGGGGCTGCGGGGGTATGTCCAAAATTTGCGGATTTTCTGAACTTCCGACGTTCTGGGGGACCACTGTACTGTATATGTAATTAACAAGAGAGGAATGGCCATTGATTGTGTTTATGTGTTTCAACAAAACATATTTTTAATAGTGTTGATGTGTTGATCAATCTATTAATGCCTTTTAAACTAATTGTCAAATTCTGCCTGGGACGCTTGAGGGAGTTCTGCCCTAACGATATATTGATTTAACCCTCAGGGTTCTAGACCTGCCGTGTCTGTCCTGTAGCCATGTCTCTGATGCCAGATAGATTCTTATAATACTGAGATCAAATAATTTGTGTTACATTCATGTAAATGTAATCCAGATCTATCTATCTTAAATGGCTTGTTTAGAACATAAAATTATAAACTGTAAAAATTTTATTTGTGGTAATAATAATTAATTTAGATTCATTTAAGATTTTCTGTGAGATAGACATCCTGTACATCAGCCTCATCGCTCATACCTAACTTTTATAATGTTATTATAATGTGATTATGTATTAAACTGTGATAAGGATGCCGAGAAGTCCATGCCAGTGTGTGTTTGACTATGGTAAAAGAAAGGATTAACACACACTAATATACATATACTGTACTGTATACACACACACACACACACACACACCGGTAAAAAGGCAATCCCTGGACCATAATTTTCTCACTTAAATCTTACCTAAGTCTCACATCTTATATATTTTGCTCCCCTACTCTCTCTCTCTCTCTCTCTCTCTCTCTCTCTCTCTCTCTCTCTCTCACACACACACACACACACACACACACACACACACACACACAAACATGTTCACACACCGTTAACCATATTGTTTGTTTTCTCGGGTACCATGTCAGCCTTCTCAGGAGGCTTAATTAAAAGACTGGCAGGGCCAAAAACACAACAAACACATCCAACACACACAAACGAACCCTGTACACATGTATAACTTTTAAAAACACCCACACATCTGTGAAAACACATTTAGAGTGTTTAGAATTATAAACACTAACATTCCCACCACTAATTAATACATGTCAGGTTTTATATTAAAGTGGGGTTTAAGAGGTTTGTTTACGAGAGGAGATTATGCGTAGTGTCTGTGGTTCACATTGGTCATAAACACGATGTCATAGACTATATAGAAAGGTTTTAATTTTTATGGCTGTGTGTAATAGGTCTGAGGATCATTCATTCATTAGAGCAACATTTTTGGGATGCAGCTTCTCACCATCCTTCAGGTTGTGTAGCAATGGATTTAGTACCAAAAATGCAAAAAAAAAAAATTAAATAAAATATAGAATAGAGTAACTCGAGTTATTACAGCTAATAATTTAATGGTTTTTGAAAATTTTATAATTTCATGGTAATTGTTTTTTTAATGGTGTCCTAAATCCAAGTCAGTGTGTGTGGGCTGGTCAGATGATCCTAATAGGAAAAGCAAAGAATAGTGTTGTGATAAGGGACACGCAAGAGCTACTGCCACGCCCCAGGTCATGACATTTGACCCCAGATGCAGCCGCTATTTCATCGCCAGTTTACCTTCTAATTTCGTGGACTTAAAACCACCAAGCTATACAACAGCACAATAATATTTTTCTTTAGTATCTCTGTATCAGCTAACTTCTTCAATGTTTTAAACATCTGGATTTGATAAAAAATGACTAAGATTACAGTTGAATGGGGTTACTGAAACTTATTAATTATAGGGCTAAGGGTAAATCTAGCAATAAATTCATATGTAATGTTACTGTTAAAAATGCCATTGTTTAAAATGCTATATAAATTAAACAGAATTAAACTATTAAATGCTGACAGTAAAGGAAAGTAATAACGAAGGCAGGTACACTTCGAGGACAAACCTGTAACTCCTAAAGAAGAAAAGACTCTTGTATTAGTAATTGATAATCCTAATAAAAACATTTACTAGTGTCAAATGAACATAGATATATACATATGGCCAGTTAACTATAAAGCAGTAACGACAGTAAGTTTGTTGTTATAGGAAAATAGTCAGCGATGGGGTGGTATCATGCCGCCTAAAACCAATTTATTAATTTTCAATAACAGCATCCCAAAGTGTATTCTTCTTCCTGTACCAAGGCAATGTGCTAATTTCTGCAATATTTTAAATTAATTAATGATCTACAGGTTATATTTTTACCACTTATAGTCACATTTAATCCTGCAGCATGCTATGTTACTATAAAACTGGATGCCACAGGAAACCCATTCCATAAATTATTGTTTTTGTTAAATAACAGCTGGGCAGCTACACAGGAACTAAAGCACTGACTCACTGTGCTTCTTTGTGTAAACCATGCATCACATCCTCAGATATTTGGGGCAATGCTATTTTTTCCTCAAGAGACACAAAGTCAAAAACAGCTGACATGGTATGATGACAGACTAACCCCAGTAAACAGGTCTTAAGTTAGATTAGATACACACTTAAAAAGCTTGATCAAGAAGACAGGAAATGTCTAGGTTGAGGAAGGATGCTGGGTAATGTAGTTGATTGCAGCATCCGGACTTAGACAATGTAGCAGCATATAAGAGTGTATAAACAGGAGTGACTCAGTGATGACTAAACCACATAAAGGGTGGGACTTCAGATGTTCACCGTCATATTCCTAGTTTTGGTGTGTGAACTTTTGTATTCGTAAAGAAATCTAAGGGGAAATTACACAATAGCTGGATAATTTCCAAACGGCTCCTCAAATCACTAGTGCTGATTTATAAAGAATGCTAAACACATGCTAAAATGAGTGAAAACTTTCAGCCACTGACTGAAGTTTTAGCTTGTGCTGTTGGTATTACTCAAGGCTATGCAATGCTAAAGAAGCTAACTGTAATAGCTTCAGTAAATCATGTCAGTTTTGCTGATTTGTGTAGTTTTAGATTTAAAGTGAGAAAATTTGGTAAAGGAACATGGCACATCAATGATTTGATTTTATTATAAAGAGTCTGATCTCTCTAGCCTGCGGTAATGCTCACAGCTGCAGAATTAGCACCACTTGGCCTAAAACTCCAGCAGGCTCATGGAAACATTAATATTGGACCAATTACACGATGATCTAGTAACAGAAATACAGTTCCATATGTTACAGAAGTGACCTGATTTTGTTCGGAAATATAAACGAAAACTACTTAATCCGCAAAAAAAAGGTGGGGTTCATATGACTAAAAGATTTGTTGATGTAATCCCTTGGAAATAAATACACTATAAGGGGTTCTTAGAGCAATGCTGTTGATGAAAGATTTAGCCTCCATTCTCCTGAGAAGGTTTTTAACTAGATTTCAGAACATGAAGCCAATCTGGGGTGCAATCTGTGTCCCTGGTCATCCTAAAGGTTTCAAGTCAAATCAAGTGGCTTTTATTGTCATTTCAACCATATACAGATGGTACAGTTCAAATGGTACAGTGAAACAATGTTCTTCCAGGACCAAGGTGCTACTCAGAACTTAAGAGACCACAAAGAAATAACTAAGGCTATGCAGACCTACACATAAAGCACATATACTGTATGTGAATAAAGTGAGACACCAAAAATAGAGCAATAGGTTGATCAGTCTAGCACCAACCAGTACACGGTTCTTGTGTAAAAAAAAAAGTTTTTTAGGGATCTAAATGATAGCACTGTGCAGGGCAATCGAGTTCTTCCACTCTAAATTTGGCAAACCATGTCTTTATGGAGCTCGCTGTGTGCACAATGGCATTGTCATGGTCTTAGGTCAATGGGTCTTAGTCCCTTAGCTGAAGTGAAAGGAAATTGTAAAGCATTGAAAGACATTCTAGGCATATGTGATTCCAAATGTGGTGAATTTAGGGGAAGGCCCATATATTCAGGGTTATGGTCAAGCTTTCGCATTCTGTGGCTCATATAGTGCACATCTGAGAAAGTAAAGCTTTTTCCAGTGGTGTATAATATCACAGCCAAAACACATTTCATATTCCACAGCAATTTATTTTGTGATAGGGCCACCTATTGAGTAAAACATAGATTAAATATTTTTGTCTTATATTACTTATACAGTTTAGTCATTGCAGCATTTTCCCAGAATTCCTAATGCGATTTTATTTGTGTGTTGGAAAAACATTGTATTCTGCATAAAGTTTATGGGATTTGTAATAAGATCACTAAATCAGATCCATCCATCTATCTATTCACCCATTCAGTCATGTATCCATCCATAAATCTCATTATACCATTTCTTTATTCCAGATCCACTGGCCATTGCCTGGGAACAGAGAGGACTGTATTCTAAAAGGAAAGGACCCAGAGGTGAGCGGAAGATGTTTATGTCTCGTTTTCCTAATTTAATTTCCTAATTTGACCCGAGTCCTGGCCCATTGCCTGTAAACTTTTCTCCTTTGGTGAATGTTTGATCCTGATACAGATGAGTGCTGCTCCAAATGGACACATTTTCCAAACAGTTTAGTGTTTAAATCATGGCCAGAAAGTATTAAGCTCTAAATTAATTCTTATATTAAACAGTGTTAAAAATTTCTTACTTCCCAAGTTGGAATTCAATAGGGTAGGTTGCACCTTATGCCTTGTGCAGATATGCAAAATTTGCATTCACATTAAGAAATGAAGCTGTGCACGATGTTGACTTAACTTATTCACATTTCCATGAACTCAGTGAAGCTCACAGGCCTCATTAAGTATAATGAGCTACTCTGGCTTTTTCGAAAATGCCCCAAAGACACCACTGCTCTTTAGGCCTTAACTCTCATGTATCCTGCTTTTTCCTCTTTTTCGTTCTTGAAACAAAAAAAATCATCAACCAAGCCGATTTTGTCATACACATTACGTCTGTTAGTGTTTAGCTTGTCCTGTTCAGTGGCTCTACCTGACACAATGTTTTGATGTGGGGAAATTTGACACACACCCTAGCCAAAGGGCTATTTTTTTGTAATTACATTTAGCATAATTTTTAAATAAAAATTTTTTTTTAGCATAATTACATTACAAATATTTTTTAACACTTTATACAGAGAATAAAAATCTATAATTCGCTATCTTAATTAGCATAAATGGTAACCAAGTACATAAATGGTTTTTGTGTTGCATTTTGTATTTAATGACTTATAAACTGGTTGCTTTCATATCCTAAAGGGACTGTAAATGAATGTGTTACTTAAGGCTGGTCATTTAGCTATACTATGTAATATACAGCTAAGACTACACACATATATATATATATATATATATATATATATATATATATATATATATATATAAATATTTTTGAACATCTCAAAATCCTTTGTACATGAGAAAAATGCCCCAGATATTCTATGTGATCTCAGACACTGGGACTCTGCTATACATAAAGTAGTGGTAGTGCTGTAGTCATAGTAGTGGTGGACGTGTGTGTTTCGTGTGTGTGTGTGTGTGTGTGTGTGTGTGTGCATAAGGGCATTGTGACAGTTTCCTGAACTAATTGGGTGGAGAGTTCAGGGAATATGCTGTAATCTAATGACTTTGACCTTGGCCTTTTGTTAAACTGAAACCTTGCTTTGTTTCTGCCTGGCTAGTGAGAGCCTCATGAGCCGACAGCAGTGCAGATTACGCTATAAAGAACAAACCTCACCTTATTTTCTGGTACATATTTTCAATTGCAGAAATCATTTGTGTTGTAACGACACTGTGGAAAAAGTGAATAGGGAATGGTTGAAGCTTTCGATACAGATGCCACTGAAATATTTTCGCAAAAAAAAATCTATTAGAGCGCAATGTAAATATATGCATTTTCATTTATATGTTTAACAGTGGAAGATCAGTGGTTAAAATGTTGTATTTCTTATTTATAGGTTGTGAGTTTAAATCCCAGCACCACCAAGCTATTTCTGTCTTTGAGCAAAGCCACAACCTTTAACTTCTCAGACAATTGTATGGTAAAGGTAAATGTACTGTAAGTGCAGATATTTATCTATCTATCTGCGTTTATTGTTTCAGACCGAATGCGCTAATTTCGTGCGTCTTCTACACCCCTATAACCGGACTCACCTCCTGGCATGTGGAACTGGAGCTTTCTCACCCGTGTCTGCTCTTGTGTATGTAGGACACCGTGGAGAGGTAAAGATGCACATCTATTTTAATGAAATCTTTGTTCATTTATGCCACTGTGTAAGTGTGTTATAAATTGGGTTATATTCATGTTGCACAAATGGAACTAGGAAACCAGGACAAGTAGGATACAGTCTGCCATTGCAAAAGACAATGCCCGATTGCACAGCTCTGAGTGACCAAGCTTGTTTAACAGATCAAAGTTGAAACTGTGTGAGGGTAATGGTCATCCCACCCACAAAGTTACCCTCAAGGTCATGACCTGATTGTGAGAGGAGAAAAAAGCAAACACACTGATTGATCATACAAACTTGCTGTCTGGTTGTGACATTTATATAAACACATACACATGCATATGCACAAACGCATACACACACTTGGCAGATTGCCTTCCAGTCCAATTCAGGTTTATTTTCACCTCATGGCCGCACATGGCCGCTTTTTTTATTGATTTAACTGCAGATGTTTTGTGTGCAGAACAGCTGGATGATATAATCTACAGCAGAGTGAAAAGCAGAACACTTTAAAACACCCTGCATCAGATAGAGCAAATAAGCAGCCCAGACTGTGTGTGTGTGTGTGTGTGTGTGTGTGTGTGTGTGTGTGTGTGTGTGTGTGTGTGTGTGAGCAAGAGAGATGGATGTGTGTGATGTAGCATGCAGGAGATTGAGACAGACAAAGTGAGAGTGAGTGGAAGAAAGGATGAAAGTGGAGGTGAGGATGAGGTCCTGAGGAAAGCAGAACACACTGCCAAATAAAAACGTCAGGAACGTTTCAGAGCAATGTGAGAATGGATGATGAAAAAAGAGCACAGTGCAAAGAAACAAAGCAAGAGTGGAAGAACGGAGGGCGGAGAAAAGCTCCCAGGGCGAGACAGAGAGGCAAATAATTTGAGAAAGACGAGAGGGAAGGAGGGATGTGAGAAACGATTTTAACAGGAGAGATAAAGGAAAAGAGATGTTGAAAGTTCCTGGGAGACCAAGAGGGGATTTAACTTTTAATATTTCCTCTGGTGTTTTAGGAATGGAAATAGTAGATATAGTGTGTGTGTGTGTGTGTGTGTGTGTGTGTGTGTGTGTGTGTGTGTGTGTGTGTGTGAAGTTAACATCTGGCGAGTTTAACAAAGGTGTGAAAGAGCAGGTCTGTCTATATGTGAAGTTATGCGCACGCAAAGACACTGTACACAAAGACTAACCTGTGAACTGTACACACATACACAAACTATACACAGAAACACTGTACATACCAGAAATACACACACACTGCAGTTACTGTACACATACATTTGCTGCACATAAACACACAACACACACACTTAGTGTATTCACACATACTATACACCATACACCCCAACATGTACACAATTATTGCACATGGTACGTACACACAAAGCTACTGGATACACACATACTGTTACAAACCACCACACACTTGTTGTACTCATACACTTACTGTACACACATATACACTTACCGTACACACAGACACAAACTACAAACACACTGTACACACATTATGCAAAACACACTATTCAAGAAGAAGACATACTGACTGCACACACACAACACACACATACATACAAACACACAGTCACTGTATACACACATTATATACATACACTTACTGTACACACACATACACACAGTAACTGTATACACATACATACTGCATACTATACACACCTACATACACACACATATTGTACACATGCATTTACTGTACACATACTTACACTTGCTACGCACAGACACAAACTATACACACACACTGTGTTGTCAAAAACACATTGTTAAATTAGCAGACATACTGAACACACACACACACACACACACACACACACACACACACACACACACACACACACAAATTATCTATCAATTAATGGATTAATGAAGATATCAGTCCATAAAATAAAAAGATCTTTCTGGCAAATTGCACTCACACACATCATTTACAATTAAATAAACAGTAATAAAATATTATTAGACATATAAATCTGTTTATTGGACATGCATAACTCATAAAAAATGTTATAACTTTAATATGTTTGTAATATGTAAGATCTGTCTGTTACGGCTGACGTTTTAGAAATAAAAGTGTATAAATCTAGGAATGAAAGTGCATATAAGGATTGGTTTACTTCTCTCAACTCTACTATTTATCCACTGTGTCATTCATTTAGCACAGTTTAGGGATTTAAGGTTTATGAACTGTAAATTTGAGGTTTATTGTTCGCTCCTGCTAAAAAATAATTCTATATTTTTTTATGGATGACAGCATGCGTTCTCACTGGAGCATTCCAGTGTTGAAAATGGGAGAGGACGATGCCCTTATGACCCCAGACTCCCGTTTGCCAGCACCTTTACTGGTAAGTTCCACTTAGAGATAATCTGTGTGTGTGTGTGTGTGTGTGTGTGTGTGTGTGTGTGTATGGTGTAATACATAGGGTCTGTGTATGGGTATATTGTGCCTTTGGAAATGTTTCAAAAAGTTGCACATTGTTGTATTCCTCATGTAGTCCTGGGTGTTTAAAAAAAGTATTAAATGCAATAATAAAAATAAGAACTAAAGAGCACTAAACAGAATGTTTGCATTTACTTGCCTTTAATGTTGCTATAACTTGGTTTTCAGTAGTCAATGGCAAACTTTTTCAATAAACTGAAAATTTGTTTTAAATACATTTATTTATTCATCTTTATCCTGGTTTGGCGTTGCAGTGGACCTGGAGATAAATCTAGGAAAACTGGGCATAAGATTGGAATTCAACATGCATCTTAGTTCACTCTGTACACACACACACACACACACACACACACACACACACACACACACATCATGCAGGACAATTTATCATAGATAGTGTATTAAACTGGGATCCCTGAAACTGTATTAAAATCCAGATGATGCAACAGATTCATTTAATTTATTCAAGCCAGATTTGACTTTAGCAAAAATAAATAAATAAATAAATAAGATGATATGAGGAAAAATCTTTGAGATGAGAACCTCATTTGGGAATATCCATGCATTATATTCGAATATCAATTTATTATAGGCTCTTCATTGCAATTTCAGAGTTTTTTGGCTGCCAATATAGAGCCATCCTTAGCATCAGCATATGGTTTCAAAATGAAAAGAACTAACATAAGGGCATCGGGATGATCGGGCAGGTTTAAAGAGCAGAAGGAGACAGGATCTCTGCTATCTCAGGAGCATGTGTAGCTCAACAGAAAGAGAGCAAAGAATCGAGAGCCAGAGGGAGAGAGGAACACAGATTTTATGTATGCTTATTGCTATGCTCATGCTTTCTGGATCTATGGGACATTATACTCACTCACTGGTGTCAACCATTATGACAGCAGCCAAATGTAACCATTGCTAAGCTGAAGAATGTAGACAAGGGTCATTTGTTATCAGCAACTCAAAAAGATACTGTTGGTTTGCTTTACATGTTTTGTGTTAGGTTTCTTCTCCCTGGCTGGTACCTGTCTAGTAGCTGATGGGAGAAGGCTGACTAATGGGAGTGAACTAGAAAAAAAGGGAGGGTGGGGGTTGATAAAGATATGTTGTGATTTTCAGCATTGTAAGAAAATTTCAATAATGCAGACCCCTTGGCTATGTTGTATAAACTCTCTTTGAGTACAGTACAATATTAGTTTCACAGTCCATAGCCCCCAAACATCATTTGAAACCAATGTTACCACTGCTAGTAGCACAAGACAATTAAATATTGCATCATTTTCCAAGTGAGGAACGAACGAGTCAGATTAGGTTTAGGATACTATCATTTCAATACAGTTTTTTTATATATATATTATGAGATCATGGGTAATTTAGCGGATTATGTTCTAATGTAAAGTCATGCGTAAACTATTTCCTCGGGGATTCACTAAGGTTGTGCGTTTTGCACGGGATAAGGCGAAGAAAGCACACAAATATTCACTCAAGCAAAACGTGATCACTTACATCATGCAGGTTTGTGCTGATTATTTGCCAGAAGTGGAACTGATAGTGTATGCACTTTGTGTGTTTGTGTGTTGGCTCGTTCAGTTAAGGGTGTATATCTGAACTTGTCAGATTGTGTTTAGTATATGATGTGCTGTAGACAGAAGTCATCACTTGGAATATGAGCAAATGTGAATGTGTGTGTGTATGTGTGTGTGTGTGTGTGTGTGTGTGTGTGTGTGTGTGTGTATACATACTGTATTGTGCTCCAAATGTGTCAAAACGGATTTGATTTCAGCAGCAGTTATGAAACCTTTTTACTCTTTTCTTATTTCGTTTACAGCTGGGGAGCTGTACACAGGTCTGACGGCTGATTTCCTGGGACGTGACTCTGTCATTTCGAGGAGTTTTGGGCATCGATCTACTATGAGGACTGAAATGGACCAGAAAATATTACATGGTAATTCAAACATACACACACACAGACCCCAGCTGTATTAATTCACATCCCAAATTTGATTCTGATCTTCTTAAAAATGTTCAGATGATGTGGGCAGATAAAGCAATGATTTATTAAGAGTTAAAGAAAGGTTTCTTGGCCACATATAACAATTTATTCAACTGTCATGGGTCTCTATTTTATCAAACTTTTTTCTTTGTATGTGTGTGTATGTGTGTGTGTGATCAGAGCCCAGGTTTGTGGCCGCACACCTCATTCCAGACAGCGCAGATAAGGACGATGATAAAGTCTACTTTTTTTTCACCGAAAGAGCAAGTGAGACTGGGGACCGTGAGGGAGAGGCAGCAATACACACACGCATTGGTCGAGTGTGTGCGGTAAGCTTTCCCATACATGCACACATGCTCTCGCACACACACACACACACTCGAAGAGAAACAAACATACCAGAACAATTGGTATGTTTTTTCCCTCCCTGTACACACAGCTGCAGAATGTTTGGCATACTTCTAAATCTAGCACACACCACACACTCAGCCCCGCACATGTTTGTTCACACACACACTCACATCAAGCACATATGCATATGGATTTTCGCAAGAAGGTAAATGTCTCTCCACGGACCATAACCTAGAGGTTAAGGTGAAAAAGGTTAAGGGTGACTCACGCCACAGACTTCTCTACAATTTACTGTCCCCAGGATTCAAACACACACGTGTAACTACACACACAGACACACACATGCACACATGCTCACCCCGACATTGTCCTTCAGGGCCAGTTAAGCCTGATTATGGTTATTATCAATTACAGACACACAAAATTGTTAAAAAGACACTGGATTATCAGCACATGTTCTATATACACACACCATTGATCATCCCTCAAGTGTGTTACAACACACACTTTTGTGTTTCTGTGCAAGTGTGAGTGTGTGTCAGTTTATTTACTGAGGTATTATGCTTTATAGTTTAACACTCTTTGTTAGTGTTAGTGTTTGGAATTATTATGGAATATTAAAATGAGTATTTTCTTACAGGAACAGTGGGAAAACTTTATACATAAGTATACATGCCGTAACTGACTTATGAACACACACACACACACACACACACACACACACACACACACACACACACACACACACACACATTTGGCTTCAATCAGTCACAGCCTTGATACATTGCTCTTTCTGCATTATAGTAAAATTCCATTAAAGCTTTCTGTAGCCAAGATTCCTCCGATCCTCTCAGAACAGATTTATTTCACAAACTAAATCCAACTATTTCAGCATTACACATATTATCTGAATGCGTACAATGATACAATATATGGACAAAAGAATTGGGACACCTGACTTTTTAGCCAGATGTGCTTCTTCCACAAACTGCTAATACAAAGTCGGAGGCACACAATTTTATAGGACGTCTTTGGATGTGGTGGAATACATTTTATTTCCTTCAATTCAACTAGATGACCCAAACCTGTTCCAGCATGACATTGCTCCTGTGCACAGTGTGAGCTATATGAAGATATGGTTTACATGGTTTGGAGTAGAAGATCTTCAGTGGCCTGCTATAGAGCTCTGACCTCAACCCTACTGAAACCTACCCTTTGGTGATTAATTGAAACACTGACTTTACCCCAGGCCTCCTCATCCTACAGTACATCAATACCTGACTTTATTAACAGCTTGTGGCTAAATGAGCACAAATCTCCACAACCAAACTCCAAAATTAAGTGAACCATTTTCCCAGAAGAGTGAAATTTATTATAACAGCAAACAGGAACTAAATGTTCAAAGGGCACATACAAATCATGGCCACGTGTCCACAAACTTCATGACAAAGATGTTTGATAGGGTTGAGGTCAGGGCTCTACAGCAGGCCACTCAAGTTCTTCCACTCCCAGCCATGTAAACCATATCTTTCTAAAGTTGGCATTGTACACAGGGGTGTTGTCATGCTGGAACAGGTTTGGGTCTCCTAGTTCAAGTAAAGGGAACGATAAATGCTACCACAGCCAAAGATATCTTATACAGTTGTGTGCATCCAAATTTGTGATAACAGTTTGGGGAGCTACATATGGCTGAAAAAGTCAGGTGTCAATAATTGTATGTGTCTATGTTTGTGTTCCAGGATGATGTTGGAGGAAAGAGAGTACTGGTGAATAAATGGAGTACATTTATTAAAGCTCGATTGGTGTGTTCTGTTCCTGGGCCTCACGGCATTAATACACATTTTGACCACCTGGGTGAGAAACACACGCACAAACACAGACATGCACACAACAGACGGAAATATGCATTAATTATTAAATATACTGTATATATGAGTATAAATATGTGTTCACAGAGGACGTTTTTCTTCTGAGGACTAAGGACGAAAAAAATCCAGAGGTTTATGCAATCTTCAGCACTATCAGGTACCTCCACGGTATTGAGTACAGTAGTTTCTTTCATGATATAAACAAGTTTATTATAAATGAATCATACTCCTTAAAGGTGGAAGGTTTTAAATTCTTTTATGGTTTATGTATATTTTTCATAATCAGGTTACTTATTGTAGTTCTTTTCGCATTAATTCATATGTGTGTGTTGTCCTGCAGCAACGTGTTCCAGGGCTATGCTGTATGTGTGTATAGCATGGCTGATATCCGTGAGGTGTTTAATGGGCCCTTTGCTCATAAGGAGAGACCGGATTTTCAGTGGGGACCTTACGAAGGACGCGTTCCATATCCCAGACCTGGAGTGGTGAGAATCAAAATATCCAAAAAGCTTTTTCCACTCATCACACCACAAAAGAGTGGTTATTTGAGCTGCCATAGGCTTACTATAGCCAGTCAAGCAAATCTCCTCAGACTTTTCTTAGGATCAAGGTGGTTCTGCCCACACATGCTCTAGAGACATTCGTGCATAGAAATTCAAGAAAAGAACAGCATGTCAGGCATCAGCACCCATATTACAGTCATATTAAATCTATTGGCTCTTGATCTGTATTTTCATGTTGTAATTAATTGCAGGATAATTTCAGGAGTACAGTCCTAATAAAATGGCTGATGTGTGCTTTCGAATGAGCCATTCTGATCGGTCACAATGATTAGTATTTACAATCAATGCTTTAGTTAAATACTTTAAATAATTTTTTCTTTATATTAATATTATGATTAGTATTATGATTAGTTAGTTTCTTTCAATAGTGCTAATGCTTTCACTGTCTCTGTCTTTCTTATTTAAAATTTTTTTTTATCTCAGTGCCCCAGTAAGATCACTGCTCAGCCCGGCCACACGTTTGGCAGCACTCTGGAGTTCCCAGACACTGTGCTGCAGTTTGCTCGCTCTCACCCTCTCATGTGGCGTGTCGTGTACCCAACTCATCGGCAGCCCCTGCTCTTACGCACCTCCACACCCTACAGACTCACACACATCACCGTGGACCGCACACTGGCCGAGGACGGCCCTTACGACGTCATGTTCATTGGCACAGGTGAGGTCCAGTGGCGTTTGCTTATGCAGTCTATACTTAAACACACCGGTCTGGTTGGTGTGGTACAATTAAATATTACTGACCCTTGACCCATTCAGATGTTGGCACCGTCCTAAAAGTCATCGCACTGCGCAATGGCAGCTCAGTCACTAGTGAGGAGATCACACTGGAGGAGCTGCAGGTTTTCAACGTGAGTTTATGTGTTGTCATATTTAAATGTACATTTTTTATTTTTTTCAATCTTCTTCTTCTCATTTTTTGTTATTTCTCTTTAACAGGTTTCCACTCCCATCACTTCTATGGAGATCTCAGTGAAACGGGTGAGTTGATGTATATTGTAATTTCTTCCAAATACTAATACAAATGGAAAAAATAAAAGTACTGGCACACACACACACACACACTTTAGAAAGTGATACTCAAGCAAAAACGGGTTATTATGAGAACAGAAAGCAAATGATTGTAAAATGAATATTTTGGAATATAAATGGAATCCAACAAATGCAGCATTCTCTACTCTGTTTTGTCCAGACTTAAGGTAAATGTGTTATGTAACATTTGTACAGCCACTCAGGTGGTGTGTGTTGAAATTTGGTAGGGGCACATAAAAGGTGCAGATCTCACCCTAAACTTACAATCACTTTAGAAACAGACATTTCAACACAGATACCTGTGAATTATAATAAACAATGTCTGGGTCCAATTATGATTGGCTACTTTCCTGATAAACTTTATTTTGTCAGGAAGAGGTGAGTATCAGGAACTCACTGGGATCCCACAGGACTGCCACAGGACAGCTGGGATGAATTAAAAGACTCATTCATTTTAATAACTTTGGTTCACTTCCAAACATCGTCTTTCCGTAGGTTAAAATGGATCACTTAGATCATTATCATGTTTTATTTTTATACTTTTCATCTTGGTATTCAATACAAAATATGTTACAATGGTAAGGAAGAAACTGAAATTAAAAAAAACTTACATGCTGCATATGAACCCTAAGTTTTTTATTGTTTAAGTTCTGTTCCTCCCTTCTTTCCCAATAGCAATCACTGTTTATAGGCTCGAGTGCTGGTGTAGCACAGGTTCCTCTGCATCGCTGCAACATGTACGGTAAAGCGTGTGCTGAGTGCTGCCTGGCACGAGATCCCTACTGCGCCTGGGACGGAAAAACCTGCACACGCTATGTTCCCAGTTCCAAACGACGCTACCGCAGACAGGACATCAGACACGCAAACCCTGCACTGCAATGCAGAGACCAGAACCAGAGCGGTAAGAAAGAAACGGGGGAGTGTGGTAGAGATGTTCGGTCCAAGCAACCAGATTTACATTCTTTTTAATGCAAAAAAGATTATTATAAGGTGGGATGTAAAAAACTAGAACACAACAACAAATTGGTAAACACAACAATAAAAATTGACAAAAAAATGGCCACGTTGGTCTTTTTTTTGGTCACGTTGGTACTTTTTGAAGTTTTCATTTGTGCACAGTTTTGTACTTTCTCTGTATGTTTATATATGTTTTTTCTAGTTTATTTTTTTGTCTCCTCCAAAGTTTTGTCCCCACAGCGAAAAACAACCGATAATAAACACTGAATTCAGTAAACCACGACGAAACCAAAAGCATAACAGCAAATTTAAAAACAAAAAGACAAAATGGTCTTGGCCATTAGTAAATGACATGCTTGTTGCTGATTGGTTAATGCACATGTCTGTCTCAGAAAGGAGGTTTGCATTCGAAGGAATTTATGAGCTTAAAATGATTGAACCCATATAATATGGTTTGCATATTTATGCGTATATATCTGTAAAATATTGTATAATATTTGTGTGTAAAACCTTAAAACCCCCATAAAAAAGCTGGGTTTTCCGAAAAGATAAAACAAAAATTCAAATAAAATAATTAACTGAAAATTAAAGTATTTTCACTGCATTATCTATATTACAACACTAGCTGTGTATTAAACTTACAGCAACTAGCACTCACACACTACACTCTCAGACACATATATAGCTTGATAGATATGGAATGTGCTAGAAAAGCATCAGAATTTGTTGAACTTCATGAACTTTTCAATTTATCACCGCTTCCAGACTCATCTCTCATCACTTTAGAGAGTTACAAAAAATGAAACAAAAGACAGAAGGGGAAAAAATAAGACACGCACACACACGCACACACACACCTGCATTTGGAAACCAAAGCTTTACCTGCTAAATGAACCGAGCTGAACTTTTTCACTCTGTATCCATGCAGACACACACACACACACACACACACACACACACACACACACACACACACACCTATCTGCATCACTGTAACTTGACCTCTGTATGAACCACATCGTAAGTTAGTCACTTTTTAAAGCTTGACTGTGTATACATTCACAACCACACACACACACACCTAGTGTCATCTGCCTTCAGTTGGCTCTTTGGTGCAAAACTAAACACTGTCCTCTAGACTATAACAGTTTAAATAAGCATCTGCGTCTTTGTGTGTGCACGCATTTTGTTTTGTCTGCAGTGGAAGATGTGGACACGGTTGAAGTGCGCATTGTGTATGGCACAGAGAACAACAGCACCTTTCTGGAGTGTGTCCCTCGATCCCCACAAGCCACCGTCACCTGGCACATCCAGCGGGACGAACATCTGGAGGAGGTAAATGGGACAAAACAGTTTTAAAATTTTATATAAACATTTGACTCTTTCCGTTTATTGTTTACATTCAAAATCCCAGACATAAGGGAAAACTCCCCGAAGCTCCCAGACCATTTCATTCATCACAGAAGCAATCCTGTCACTGTAAGATGGATAGAGGTAGAATGGTCTGCTTCATCTAGCTCTCTGTACATCACTTTTTAAAAACACTACTCTAGTTTTTTTTAGACATTTGTATTTTTAGGGCAAATATATCAGGAGGGATTGGGTTAGCTTCAGGACAATAATTGTTGGTCTTTGTAAAGCAATGATGAAAAATAGCTGTTTAATTATGTTGATTAATAATCTGTTAATTTTATATTTTCATAGTACAATAACGTATTTGTACAAAAAATAACTCTGTTAACTGATTAACTTCATTATTTAGTTAACAGTTTAAGGTTTCATAGTTTTTCTACTTTTTTTTATAATTTTTCTTTCAGTGTCCTATGTAATGTGGTCTTCAATAAAATAAAAAAAAATGTCTTTCTTCTTTTCACTTGAAAATTTTATTACATCTATATGTAAACAAAAGAAAATATTTACAAAATGAAAGATATGTGGAAAATAAATCAGATAAAAGTTTTTAGTATTTTTTTAATAATGGTAGTAGTAGTAGTTTAGAACTCTATATGGACAAGTATTGGGACACCTGACTTTTTCAGTTATATGTGGTTCTTCTGAAAACCACAAAGTTGGAGCCTAAATCGCATTAGGAAATCTTAGGATGTGGTAGAATTAAATTTTCCCTTTAAGAGACCCAATCCTGTTCTAGCATGGCAATGCCCCTGTGCACAAAACAAACTCCATGAAGATATGGTTAATATGGCTTGGAGTGGAGGATATTAAGTGGCCTTCTATAGATCGTTGACCTCAGCCCTATTGAATACATTTGGAATGAACTGGAATGCTGACTGCACCCCAGGATTCCTCAGCCCACATCAGTACCTGACTTCAGATGCTTGTGGCTGAATGAGCACAAATCTTTAGAAGCACAAAGAAGTAGTAGGACATCTTCCCAAAAGTGTGAAAGATATTTTTAAAGGCAAATGGGAAATCAATGTGGAATGTGGATGCTCAAAAATCACATACGTATGGTCATGTGTCCACAAACTTTTGTCCCTATAGTAAGGTTTACAATACTGGAATAATCTTTGTACATTGTTAAAAAATAAATAAATAAATAAATCACAAAAAATCTGATCTGAAAAAAATCTGAAAAACCTTAATTTGTACTAATAAATTACATAAAAATGTTTGACAATTTATTTTATTATTGTATTATTTATTGAAAGTAGTAAATAAAACGTTTATGACAAGAAATTCACATTTTTTGTTAGGTTTACAGTAAAGTAATCTACAATTCCCCAGTCATAGAACGTAACCCACGCAAGTATCGAGGTTGCATTGTACATAAAAAAAAAAAAACAAAGAGCTATGAAATAGATAAAGTTGTAATAAATCTCTTGTTGGTGTATACTAAAAGTGATTTAATTTGTATTTTTACTATATTTTGTAGATAAAAATAATAATAATAATAATAATAATAATAATAATAATAATAATAATAATAATAATATGCAAATAAATAAACAAACAAACAAATATGTGCTTTTCTGCAGGTGGAGCTGGACGAGCGAGTGGTAAAAACAGATGAAGGTTTGCTCTTCAGGCGAGTGTTACGCCACGACGAAGGCGTCTACGTGTGCCGCTCTCGCGAGCATGGATTTTCTCAGACGCTCTCGCGTGTGTGGTTGGATGTGTTGAAAGCTGACACCCTTGCTGACTTACTATCACAAGACAGTAAACACAAGGTTTGGTCTCCGTGTCCTTCCAATACAGGCTTTGCTAACCGAACGCCATCCAGGGGTTGGTTTAAAGACGTTTTGCAGCTGATTGGTCCATCAAATCTTCCTCAAGTAGAACAATACTGCGAGCGCGTCTGGTGCAACGAGAAACTGCGGCGGAAACACAAGAACATGATGGACAAATACAGACAAGCGCAAGACGTAGCACGGAAAACAAGAGTCGGTAAGAATGCCGGGGAACGGAATCGTATGCCACGAGACACACACGCAGTGGAGTGACATACACACCCAAACAAACACACCCACTGAGAGATGAACTCATGGACTAGGAGACAAGGGTTATTATACCCATCTCACACTAGGAGGTGGAGGTTGTTCACCTTCTCCAGAACTGTGGAGCACATTTTAGATTGCATTTGTTTTCTTAACGTATTATTGTGATGTCATTTTTTTATAATTTGACGACAGTTGCCGTATCAACAAGAAAAAGAAGAAACAGACTTTCTGTGGGTGCATGCACACAACCACAGACACACACGTTTACTGTAGTTTTCTACTGTATGTACTGAATAGATCTGGGTGTGATCATAAACAGCACCTTCAGAATACTGGTGTACAGCCAAACAACCTTTATGATCATCTAGATTTTAAAAGTGCTTGCATGTATTTTTTAACCTTTTAACTTCTCAGATTTTTTTAACCTGTAATTTGCTAATTTATTTGGCTGTTACTTCAGGTTTAACAATAGTATAGTGCGCGGATGTGAGCTGTGTAGTCTCGTAGTGTTTAATTCCTGTCAAACCACGCAATTGTCCAACAGTAACAATGCTGTATTTATTAGAGAATGACACATCATGCATTATATACATTTACAGTTGTGTTTCACATTGTGAATTGTCTGCAAAACAGGTTAGTTCTCATTATTAGATTTGCTATAGAGCCATTTCCTTTATTAACCTCCCTTTTTTGTCCCAAAGCAAAAAAGAATTCTTTACAATGACTGTTTTAAAACACTAACACTGGAGACTCCCTAAAACATGTCTAATATTACCTTCTTACAAAAATGTTAACTGATATTAACAATTACACATGGTTTATGTGAAGAAGCCACCATACAAGTCTCTGTGGGTAGAAAAAAATTCATGTCTTCAATATGAGCACATTAATATAAGCCTACTAAGAGAAAATGTATCATGTGAGAGCCCACGATTCAACAGCACTTTGGTATAGAATAAGATCTGCTATTTAGTTATTACTGTGGCTCCACTCAGAAACAAAATGCTTTTTGAAACACACAAATGTTATATATAATATTGGGGTGGTCAACTTTCATTAGAGGCCCTAGGATGTGCAAAGGTACTTAGTTATTTAGAATTTGGAGGTTTTAAACAATAAAAATGCTATCTGTATGTTAATATTTCTGATGTAACAAATTAGGCAGTTTCACCAACACATTTTAACTGTTGATTTTTCTTGTTCAAGGCATTATATTATGTGTCAAAGGCACTGTAACAACTCTGCATTTTAAATGCATGTAATACAAAAAAGCTTTCTTTTAAAATTTCTTTTTAGTTTTAGAAGTGAAGACGGTGCCAATGTCTGCATAGTTGTTTGGTTTGCATCCCCCACTCTTCCCCACAAAGCTCAGTTTAGTGATGAATTTGTACTAACAGAAGTCTGGAAACACACAACTTGTTTGCTTTGGAAATATTGCTCTTGATCTAATCTACCCGGATTCAGAGACCAGCATCAGAAAAGGGAACATTTCAGAATATAGATCCATAGCTTTTGATAAACAAAAAAAATTATACACTATATGGACAAAAAAAAACCTTCAAACTGTTAACTCAAACTCTTTTTTAGAAGAGTTTAGATTATTATAACAGTAAATGGGAAGTAAATGTGGAACTGGTTGGTTAAAAGGCACATATAATCTGATGGTTATGTGTCCACAAACCTTTGGCTATACACTGTAGCTATTAATGGCATTTATTCAGTTTTCAAGGATAGGACTAGGCTATAAATGTTTATTTTGAGCTCAGCTTAAGTTCAAATTGGCTGCATCCATTTGTAGCCGGCTAACAAATCATATATACGCTATATCATTTTCTATGGTCTACATCTAAAGTAAAACAGATAAGCGGCTAAACATTTTGTGGTTATCATAAAACATGGCATGTATCATTATCACTACTATTTTGACTGAAAATACTTACACTATTTAGTGGACATTTGTCGTTGTCATTCCTAAGTATTGTTAATTGATGTTAATTATATGCTAGTGTTAGTGTTAGCTAAGTCCAGCATACATTAATAGATCTTATTTCACATTGATAAAATCAAATCCTCCATTAACGTTGAAAGCGATGCTGCATGTTCGAGACAAGTTGCTATGATTGTGACACAGGAAGAGGTGGAGCTTCCAAGTATCAGTTAATACCAGAGAGTCAAAAAGACCAACGCAGCTATGTGACTGCACATCTGAGATTTGTATTGTGTAGAAGAAAAAGACTGATTCTGATTAAAAGATCATAGTTGTGTAAAGGTTTTCGGGTCTGTATTGTGTCCGGGTAATATTAATGCACTAAGAACTACGGACATTCAGTATAAATGTTCTAACCAAATAATTATCTGTATGACACTTGTCTTTAAATACTTGTAAGAAAATCATTTTAAGTATTTTTCCATTGCAGCTATAGGGATCTTCTTCAGAATTTATACTGGATTAAAGCCACTGATTCAGCCAAGTTTGTACTCGTACGGACTGATTTGAACTAACAGATTGATGCTCGTTTCAACACTGTACTTTCATTGTATCTGCCGATAACATAAAAAGTATGTGTGAATAGTTTGTATTGGTATATGTCATGTATTTATGTCTTATTTAAAAACAGATCCTTGCATGCGGTGTGTACAGATATGGGTTTTTTTTCTTCGAAGGTAAATAAATAAAATGGAATCCCTAAGTTCCATATTGTAGACATGTCTATCACATCTGTCTTGGGCTTCTGCAGTTTGATTTACTTGGCGAAATGTTTGTCTTTCCCCTTCATCTCCTTTGCATATGCGTGCTTGTACTGTATATGATTTGGAGACCATTTGAGTTCAGACTAGAAGATTAAGTGATCAGTCTACATGTGGGGCTTTTAATCATTTGTTATTCTACTGCAAAAGAGGCAAAAAGCTATCAGAGGTATTGATATAGATGCCAAAGAACGACCAAACTGAACATAACCCTATCGCTTAAAGCTATAATGAATGCTAACTGATCCTGATTTGTAAAGAACTGTAATCAAGTCCAAATGCTGTTTGTTTGTTTGATGCTAGATTCTGAAATTATGCTCTGAGATGAAAGCATGGTTCCATTTCAGAAGTGTATATAAATGTTCTTGACTTCCTGTGCTAAAAGTAAGTATAATTTAACATAATTCTCTTCAATTATATCCCATTAAAAGGCGGCACACTGGCGCAGAGGGGCAGCATTGCTGCCTCAAGTTTGATTCCAAGTTTGATTCATAATTCCAATGCCTTACACATCCAGCAGTATGTGTAAGGTTCGAGAGCGGGTCTTGAACCTCTAGCAAGTAGCAGACACTCCAGCATTGGAATCCACATGCAGAGACACACTCAAGACATGCAAATCCATTGCTTTGTTTGTTGAAGGTATAAGTCCACCAAGGAAGCAAAAACAAACTCGAAAATTGAGAACCAAAAATCAATAGATTCTGAAATTATGCTCTGAGATGAAAGCATGGTTCCATTCAGAAGTGTATATAAATGTTCTTGACTTTCTGTGCTAAAAGTAAGTATAATTTAACATAATTCTCTTCAATTATATTCCATTAAAAGGCGGCACACTGGCGCAGAGGGGCAGCATTGCTGCCTCAAGTTCGATTCCAAGTTTGATTCATAATTCCAATGCCTGCAGAGTTTGGAAACACTGCTGGGTCCACATACAGTTCTTCCACCTCCCCAAAACATTCCAGTAGATGAACTAAAGTAGCACAGCTTCATTGAAACACTCTGCATTATAACATCTTTTAAACATCAACATTACTACTTAATACAACTTGCCATGAATCATATTTTGACAAAAATAGCTCTGATTGTAAGAGGTGAGTACAAAAATTTTAGCCTGCACTGAAAGTTACATTTATATCTGAATAAGGTCTTTACAGACGATATACAAATAATTATAATCACTGACCTTGCCCTACTTTGCTGTGATCTTATTTGTGATGATTAATAGACTATGGTAGCACCTTACACTACTAATCATCATTAATGTATTATCACCCAAATGAGGATGGGTTCTCCTTTTGAGTCTGGTTCCTCTCAAGGTTTCTTCCTCATAACATCAAGGGAGTTTTTCCTTGCCACAGTCGCCACGGCTGCTCATCAGGAATTAATGCACACTATTCACCTTGACTGTTGATTTCTGTAAAGCTGCTTTGAGACAATGTCTGTTGTGAAAAGCGCTATAGAATTAATAATCTATAGATTATTATTATTATTATTATTATTATTATTATTATTATTATTATTATTATTATTATTATCTAAAGCTAATAATTGAAAGTTATTCCAAAACCTGCTACTTTCTTTGTTTACTGCATGGTAAAGTTTAATCAACAATGAACAGACTTTATTTAACTTATTCTTCAAGTAATAGAAATGTGATTTCCCATTTCTCAGTAGACTTTTGTCTTAATTACTTCAAGGCAGAAAAAAGAGGCTGGTAAAACACAGATGTTGTTAATTAATAAATAAAAGCATGAATTGTTGACAAACTGCAGTGTGATAAGTAGACTAAAACTATTGGGACTTGAAAATGAAGAGTTTTATATTAAATGCAGGATCTCTGCTTCATGTTTGGCCGCATCACACTGACCTGTTGATTAATAAACATTTTACCTTATTATTTTGATTTTAATTCATTCTAAATTTAATGCATTCCTAAAGCTTTAATTCTTCTTTGATCAACAAAGTTCATGGAAAGCACTAGATTTCATAAATAATATTATTTATTAAGAAAACTCAATGGTCTAAAATACTATAAAAGCTATCAAAGAAAACAATTGATCACATTGTTGTACATTCTCATCAGATTGAATATGGTTATAAGCATTTAGGCTTACGGCATACACCAATTTTTCAGACCTGACTCAGATTTTCAAATCTGGAAAACAAACAAAGACAATACTGTTCAGTGTGTAGAACCAAACTTTACATTTTAGTGTTTATGAGAACAAATCAGTGCATGAAATCCTATAAGATCACAGTAAACACACTTGCGTTACATGCTTTCCTGAATATTCTATTCATTCCAAAACATGCAGAAACAATCACTTTAAATGAAAAAAGGATGCATACCATACATTTTCAAAACCAACTCTTATAACTCTCATAATCAAACTAGCATGAGAACACCAGTATTTCTACTGATTTCCACAGATAAAATTGAACTATGTCAAATAACAAGATTGTTTGTTGCCATGCTTATGCCAAAATCTCTGCTGAGCTACATTACCCATCATTCCTAACACCTCACATAACCATGTCACATGCCCCTCTGTTCACTTACATCTGTTCTGTGTTACTCCTAACAACCACTTGGATGTTTTATTTTGGGTGCTCTATTCATTTTCATTGTCCTTAATGTCATGCTATTCGTTTGACTTGTACCATAGTAAATAAATAATTTTTGCACACATATTTGCCCTCACCTCCCAAACCTGACATAAAAAGTAAAATACATCCAGCTGTATGTGTAAGGTTCGAGAGCGGGTCTTGAACCTCGAGCAAGTAGCAGACACTCCAGCATTGGAACCCACATGCAGAGACACACTCAAGACATGCAAATCCATTGCTTTGTTTGTTGAAGGTATAAGTCCACCAAGGAAGCAAAAACAAACTCGAAAATTGAGAACCAAAAATCAACATAGGCAAATTGGGTTATAATAATAATAATAATAATTATTATTATTATTATTATTATTATTACTATTATGATTATGATTATTATTATTATTATTATTATTATTATTATTATTATTATTATAACCCAATTTGCCTATGTTGATTTTTGGTTCTCAAATTTTCTCAAAGTTGGTGTGTCTCGATCCTCCATTCTTCCAGAGTTTTCCCTGCTCTAGTGTTAACTCTGGAAGACTGGAGGATCGAGACACACCAACTCAAAATGAGGGTAAACATCTAGGGGAAGAACTCTGGAACAGGGCAGGAGCCACTGGGGACAAAACTCGAAACAGAGAACACAGGGAAAGCACCAATCTCAAAGCAAAGAAACAAAACTGAATTCCAAAAACTGAGACAAAATAAACTGGAGGGAACTCAAGAACAGGGTACACAGGTAAATACAACACAAGGACTTAGAAACTCGGGAAACCACAATAAACTCAAAATATGGCACTCAGAAAAGGGTACAACAAAAGGGATGAACTCTACTGTGTAAACTCTATGGGCTCTATTAGCACCTTGCAGAATGCTCATTCTGACAGTCTTTATTATCGCCTGAGATTTTAACCATGCGGATCTCAGGACTGTGCTCCCTAAATTCCATCAGCATGTGGACTTTGCAATGAAAGGGCGAACATACTAGATCTTGTTTACACAAACATCCCTGGCGTGTACTGCGCATAGCCCTGCTCCCACCTCGGCTACTCAGTCCACATCTCTGTTATGCTAATACTGCTTGGCTGATGCTCTAAACCGGTTCTGAAACAGGTGAAAACCTGGCCAGCAGGAGCCACCTCTGCTCTTCAGGACTGTTTTGAGTGCACTGACTGAGACATGTTCAGGGAGGCTGCAGCCAATGGCGCTTCCATCAACTTGAAGGAGTACACATCATCAGTCACCAAACCATCACTACATGCACCAACCTCAAGCAGTGGATGACCGCAAAATTGCATGTGCTGCTAAAATCTAGAGACTTTGCCTTTAGAGCAGGGAACAAGATGACCTCAAGAACAGCAACTGTCCTAAACCATCAGAGTAGCGAAGTGCATATACGCCAAGAGAATCCAAGGCCACCTACAGGACAGCGGAGACACCCTGCGCATATGGCAGGGCATCCAGGCAGTCACAAAGTATAAGACAACTTCACCTGCTTGTAACCATTACACCCCTCTGCCAGATGCACTAAAGGACTTCTACGCACCGTTCAAGATGCAGAACAACATAGAGGCAAGGAAGACCAACCTCTTCCTAGTGATCAGGTGCCATGGCTGAATTGAGGAAAACTTTAGCAGAGTCAACCCATGGAAGTCTTACGTACCAGACAATGTTCCTGGCAGTATGCTAGAACAGTTAGCAGATGTCTTTACTGACATCTTTAACATCTTGCTGAGCAGCTCCGTTGTTCCTAGTTGCCTCAAGACAACAACCATCATCCTTTTGCCAAAGAAGACTACAGTCTTCTGCTTCAATGACTATTGTTCCATTGCAGTCACACCCTTCGTAATGAAGTCGAGGCTTCAAGAGACTCGACATGAGGCACATCAAGACCCAGCTACCACCCTCACTGGAACCCATGCAGTTTGTGTATTGTCCAAACCGTTCCACAGACGATGCCATCTCTATGACCCTCCATCTGGCCCACACCCACCTAGACAATAAGGATACATACGTATGAATGCTGTTCATAGACTTCCGTTCAGCATTCAACACAATCATCCCTCAGCACCTCATTGAGAAGCTGGGGCTACTGGGCCTGAACACTCCCCTCTGCAACTGGATCCTGGACTTCCTGACTGGGAGACCTCAGTCAGTCTGGATCAGGAACAGCATCTCCAGCACCACCACACTGAGCACTGGGGCCCCTCAGGGCTGTGTGCTCAGCTCACTGCTGGTAACTCTGCTGACTCACGACTGTGTAGCAATGCGCAGCTTGAATCACGTCATCAAGATCACTGATGACATGACTATGGTGGGTCTCATCAGCAGGAACGAAGAGTTAGCATATTGAGAGGAGGTGAAACAGTTAGCCTGGTGTAGAGCCAACAACCTGTCTCTGAACGTTGTCAAAAATAAAGAGATGGTTGTTGACTTCAGAAAAGCACAAAGCAGCCATTCTCCACTGATCATCAAAGAATCCTTCCTGAAGATCGTAAAAAGCACCAAATTCCTTGGTGTACATCTGGCAGAGAACTTCACCTGGTCACTCAACACCAGCTCCATCACCAAGAAAGCCCAGCAGCACCTCTAATTAATGAGAAGGCTGGGGAAAGCCCATCTCCCTCCCCCATCCTAACCATGTTCTACAAACATGAGCATCTTGAGCAGCTGCATCACTGACTGGTTTGGGAACTGCACCATCTCGGACTGCAAGACCCTACAGAGGATAGTGAGGACAGCGGAGAAGATCATCAGAGTCTATCTCCCATCTATCACAGACATTTACGCCACATGCTGCATCAGCAAAGACAAATGCATTGTGGACGACCGCACACACCCCTCACACACACTTTTCACCCTCTTACTATCAGGAAAGAGGTTCTGAAGCATTCAGGCTTCACATCCAGACTGTGCGACAGTTTTTTCCCTTAAGCACACACACGCACACACACACACACACACACACACACACACACACACACACACACACACACACACACACACACACACATTACTCATCTCAATTAATTCCACCACCAATTTATATTTATATTTAATCATATTATACTGTTTACATGCTGTTTTGCACCTCTAGACTGCTGCTCTTAGAGTTTTTGAAAAACATTGTGTTTATGTTTACAAATACACTCTTGTATACAGTTATTTTTTGCACATTAAACAGTATAACATTATACAGTAGGTTTACTGATCGGCTGGTTTACAGAAAAGGTAAAGGAGTACATAATATATATAAGTAAAAGAATGGCACTGGAACAATGTATGGCAAACTAGATAGCTAACAATACAAATATAGAGTGAGGTGACTGGATGTTGTGCCAGCTTTGTGCTACACTTATTTATGTAGAACAGACTGATCATTTTATCAATGTATTAACATATTTCATACCTCTCCAGCAAAAAAATGCTCCACCACCAAGCAGACTTTAATATTGTCTCAACTAGCTACAAACCAATATAATACGTTTGTGTTCCTGGTTATATTTTATGCAACTACAAATAAAAAAAATAGTCTAGTTGCTATTACCTTAAATCTACAGTACCTCATGTACTGTAGATTTATTTATTTTTGCTTTAATGCAAATATGATTCCAAAAAAATCTAATGTAGTCCAAGGTTGAAAAAAATATATATACACTTAAGGTTTTTTCCTCTTGTAAACATCATATTATTAAAGAGATTTTCATGTTTAGTTACATGTGTGTGTGTGACAGAAAGAGAAACTATTTGATAATAAACAGTAATGCAGTCTTAGGCCCCACCGTCCTACGTAATGCTGTTTATATATAAAAGAAACACAAAGCAGTATATACAGTATTTCACTCAGTGTTACAGCTTTACACAAACTGTGTACACATCTAATCAGGAATCAGAGGGAAGTATGTGACAGATGATGATCAACGGTTTAGGTTTCATGCCTTTGAGCAGAAGGTTAGAAATTATGGACTACCAGAGAACCACTGCTAAAGTACTTGTAGGCTTTTTTTTGGCGGGGGTGGGGGTTACATGTGTATAAAACGTAAATGTATAAAAACAAATCACAGATGTTGCAGAATCAGTTTTTCTTTTAAGAACTGAACAGACTGCTTATATAGACTCACTCGCATAGGCTCTTACTTTTGCGTCATTTTTTTTTAACTCTTTTTTTTTTACTCATGGTCAGCTGATAGTCAAAGGCAATATTATTCAAAGCCTAATGAACGCCACACAAACGCGAGTGCTTTCTGCTGACTGTGTAAACTCTTCTTCCTCTCCCTACGTCCTTCACATTTTTCTTTTCTCTCCTCTGTCATCACCACGCTTTTGTTTTCTCTACCTCCTTTCAAACAGCCGTATACATGGTATGTCGGGGAAAATGAGAATGTGAGAGAGATCTGCGAGAAATGCTTTTAAAAAAAAAAAAAAAAAAAAAAAGAAAAGAAAGACACCACACAGAGAAAACATCAAGCACACTGAGTGGAGAAGGTGTGAAGAAACAGGATTCGTGCTGGAGATTGAAAGACTGACAGTCCAAAGAGACTAAGTGAATATGTGAGCCTGTGCATATGTGTGTGTGTGTGTGTGTGTGTGTGTGTGGTAAACTGAAAGCAATGAATGAGTGAAAGTGTGCTGACATGGTAACTGTGACTCCGATATGTCAACAAGCTGCAAAAAGAGGTTAATGAGCATGTACCTAACAGGATGTAATTAGGGCTAATTAGAATCATTAATCATTCATGCTGTCTCTGCTGTGGCCAGTGTAAGACATGAGGGCAGATGAAGTGCTATGACACCAGAGGCAGCTGGTTCAACCTGAGAAAGTAAAAAAAAAAAAAATTATATATATAAATATTATAAAAAAAAAAATATATATATATATATATATATATATATATATATATATATATATATATATATATATATATATATACACACAGTACAGACCAAATGTTTGGACACACCTTCTCATTCAAAGAGTTTTCTTTATTTTCATGACTATGAAAATTGTAGAGTCACACTGAAGGCATCAAGGGCTATTTGACCAAGCAGGAGAGTGATGGGGTGCTGCGCCAGATGACCTGGCCTCCACAGTCACCGGACCTGAACCCAATCGAGATGGTTTAGGGGTGAGCTGGACTGCAGAGTGAAGGCAAAAGGGCCAACAAGTGCCAAGCATCTCTCGGGGAACTCCTTCAAGACTGTTGGAAGACCATTTCAGGTGACTACGTTTTGAAGCTCATCAAGAGAATGCCAAGAGTGTGCAAAGCAGTATTTAAAGCAAAATGGTGGCTACTTTGAAGAACCTAGAATATGACATTTTTCAGTTGTTTCACACTTTTTTGTTATGTATATAATTCTATTTATAATTCCACATATATATATATATATATATATATATATATATATATATATATATATATATATATATTCACCTAGTCTCTTTGAACTGTCAGTTTACAGTTTCTCGGCTTCGCACTACAGATCCTTCTGACGAAATATGAAATGTCTCTTGCATATGCCCACATACATTTTGTCTTTGTAAAATCATGCAACATGAGATTTTAATCTTCAGACTGGACAGAAACAAATGTGGAATTTAGAGAAAAAGAAAGTCTGAAAGTGACACTCGAACATGAGGACCAAAAGTAGATTTATTATTTGATTAATAAGATGGGCAAATCCGGATATATATATATATGGGCATGTGTGTGTGTGTGTGTGTGTGTGTGTGTGTGTGTGTGTGTGTGTGTGTGTGTGTGATAGATTAGGTAATACAGCCAGGGCCCTCTGTTTCTCTACTGAATCATGCTTTCATCTTCTCTCCTCCTAAACCTCAGTCTCAGCTTTTCCTTGTTTCGTATTGCCGTGGGTTAATGGAAAGATCATAAAAATTGTGCTAGCTGCCATTTTTATTTTGGCTTTATCAATGTGTTACAACATGCAACCTAGTTGGTTGAATCCCACTTGGATCCCACTTAATGTGGAGTTTGGACATTGGGCCTCTTTGAGTGTTTAAAGGCTCTGGCATGGAGAAGCTGGTGTTGGATCTATAATGATCACAAATGTTGAGCTATTTTATGAGTTGCTCAGTAGCTCCTGGTTCCATAATCTAAAATGACTGTATAAGACTGTAGAAAGGACATTACTCATAATCGTACACTCCAGTGCTCATGTTAGTTCTCACTCTCCAGTGTTCTGTACTGTTTAAAGACTATAATCACACTCTTGATGTCACCCAAATGAGGATGGGTTCCCCTTTTGAATCTGGTTCCTCTCAAGGTTTCATAACATCTAAGGGAGTTTTTCCTTGCCACAGTCGCCATGGCTGCTCATCAGAGATAAATACACATCGTTCACCGTAACTATTAAATTTTGTAAAGCTGCTTTGAGACAATTTCTGTTGTGAAATTTACTTTTTGTTAGTATACTTATATACAAAAAAAATTTTTGGCAGTTTTTATTGGATTGAAAATAAAAAAACACAAACATTAACCGTATCTTGTATATAAAAAGATTTTTTGCATGTTTAATTGTTCTAAATACAGTATGTATGGTGTGTTTATGAGGCACAGTAAGGCTTCACATCACTCATCTGTTGCAGGAGCCTGTTGCCACTTCAATGGAAAGAAATGGTCTCTCTAGGTGACCACCTAATAGTAGTGTTTAAACAAGGGTGCATTTGTTTTCCTGCATTTTCTTACCTGCCTATTTTATGTTCTTAAGTATTCTTTCTTTGTGGTGTTTAACCTGTTCTCTGGAAGCCTGTTAAACTTTTCTAGCAGGTTACATACAGTAATGTTACATTCTGAATGTAAATAAGATGGACAAACTGTCCTCTACATCTGCGTCCTTCAAACCAACTACCTGCATGTCTTTCCAGACCACATCCATAAACTTCCTCCTTGTCATTTCTCTTTTCCTTATGTCCAAAACATCCCAATTTCGCCTCCCTCACCTTCTCTCTAAAATGTCCTACATGCACGGTCCCTCTAATAAACTCATTTCTAATCCTGTCCATCCTCATCACTCCCAATGAAAACCTCAACATCTGCTCTGCTACCTCCAGCTACACCTCCTGTCTTTTACTCAATGTCACTGTCTCTACACGATGCAACATTGCAGGTCTCACCACAGTCCTATAAACTTTCCCTTTCACTCTTGCAGATACTCTTCTATCACAAATCACTCCTATCACTCTTCTCCACCCACTCCACCCTGCCTGCACTCTTTTCTTCATTTCTCTAACACCCTCTCCAATACTTTCCACTGTTGACTCCCAGGTATCTAAACTCATCCACCTTCAACACCTATTCTCCCTGCAACTGCACCACTCCACTGCCCTCCCTCTCATTCACACACACACGTACTCTGTCTTACTCCTACTGACTTTCATTCCCCTTCTCTCTAGTGTGTACCTCTGTACCAATATCATCCGGCAAACATCAAAGTCCATGGAGACTCCTGTCTGACCTCGTCCGTCAACCTGTCCATCACCACTGCAAACAGGAAAGGGCTCAGAGCCAATCCTTGATGCAGTCCAACCTCCACCTTGAACCGGTCGTTCCTACTGCACACTTCACTGCTATCACACTGTCCTCATACATGTCCTGCACCACCCTCACATACTTCTGTGACACACCTGACTTCCTCATACAATACCACAACTCCTCTCTCAGCACCCTGTCATACGCTTTCTCTAAATCCACAAACACACAATGCAACACCTTCTGACCTTCTCTATACTTCTCCATCAACATTCTCAAAGCGAATAATGTGTCTGTGGTGCTCTTCCTCGGCATGAAACCATACTGCTGCTCACAGATGGTCACCTCTTCTATTAGCCTGGGCTACCACTACTCTTTCCCATAACTTCATGGTGTGACTGATCAACTTTACTCCCCTGTAGTTACTGCAGGTCTGCACATCTCCCTTGTTCTTAAAGATCGGTACCAGCACACTCCTTTTTTGTTTCTCAGGCATCTCCTCACATTCAAAAATCTTGTTGAACAACCTTGTTAAAAACTTCACTGCCATCGCTCCTAAACATCTCCATTCTTCTACCTGTGTGTCATCTGGTCCAAAGGAATTTCCATTTTCCATTCATTTGAATCTTCATTAATTTAATTGCTGCTCTTACTTCCTCCTTGCTAATCCTATTCACTTCCTGCTTCATCATCACCTCCAAACAGCTCTCTCCTTTATTTTCCCCATTAATCAGTTGCTCAAAATACTCCTCCATTTTCTCAAAACACTCTCCTCACTAGTCAACACATTTCCATCTCCATCCTTTATTGCTCTAGCTTGCAGGACATCCTTTCCAGCTCAGTCCTTCTGCTTGGCCAATTGGTATAAATACTTTTCTCCTTCCTTAGTGTCCAACTTCACATACAGCTCCTCAAATGCCTTTTCCTTGGCTTTTGCCACATCCTTCTTCACCTGCTGCCTCATCTCCTTGTACTCCTGCCTACTTTTCTCATCACTCTGTTGATCCCAATTCTGTTTTTCCAACCTCTTTCTCCTTATGCTCTCCTGTACTTCCTCAACACAAAGTCTCTTTGTTTTTCTTTCTATTCTTCTTCACCTCCAAAACCATCCTACAGACCACCATCCGATGCTGTCTAGCTACACTGTACCATGCCATCACCTTACAGTCTCCAATCTCCTTTAGGTTGCATATCCTACATAGGACATAGTCCACTTGTGTGCACCTTCCTCCACTCTTATACGTCACTCTATTATCCTCCTTCTTTTTAAAATAAGTATTTACCACTGCCATTTTCATCCTTTTAGCAAAATCTACCACCATCTGCCCTTCCACATTCCTCTTCTTAAAACCATACCTACCCATCACCTCCTTCTCACACCAATCGTTCTTTCCTAGGTACCTTCTACCACTTCATCTAACTGACTCCAGAATGTTTCCTTCTCCTCCATCTCACAACCCACTTGTAGAGCATAGGCACTGATGACATTTATTATCACCCCTTCAACTTCCAGCTTCAGGTTTAGAAACCTATCAGAAACTCTCTTTACCTCCTCTACACACTTACTGTACTCTTCCTTCAGAATCACCCCTACACCATTTCTCTCTTCATCTACACTATGAAAGAACAGCTGAAACCCACCTCCAATGTTCTTGGTCTTACTCCCTTTCCACTTGATCTCCTGAACACACAACATATCTACCTTTCTCCTCTCCATCATATCAGCTACCTTTCTCCCTTTACCAGTCATAGTACCAACATTTAAAGTGTCCAGCCTAACCTCCACTCTCCTCCACTTCTCCTTTTCCTGCTGTCTCTGTTGATGTCTTCCTCCTCTTCTTCTCTATCTTCGGCCAAAAGTAGCCCAATTTCCGGGTTGTTGGTAACCTAGGGCTCGACCGATCCGGTATGAATTCCTGATTTGTGATCCTCATCTCCTTTGATTTGGCAGATGTTTTATGCTGGATGCCCTTCATAACACAACTCTCCCCATTTATCTGGGCTTGGGACCCACACAAAAAGTGCCCAGGCTTGTGCAACCATAATGGCTGGGTTTGTTAAGCACTGCCCTCTAGTGGTTTCATATAAGTATTATTTAATTTTATTTTAAAATTACAGCAATAAGAATCAAGGGCCTTTCTGTTTTCCAAATGTTTTTTTTTTATTGCTACTCAAAGCAAGACTTTATAGTCAGTGCATGCACAATATCACCCATGAGAGTTTGAAGACTCTTTTAACCTTTACACGATCGGTGTTAAACGCATCTAAAGTGCAAATCATGGTTTAAAACAAGAAGCAGAATGAGCACAAACCTCTCCGAATAAAATGTTTCAAATGTCCAACATTTCCTCCAAGTGATTATTGATCATCTAGTTAAGAGAAAATGCAAGAAATGGTGGTCTCAAGTCTACTCCTTGCACAAGATGGGGGTGGTAGCTCAGTGGTTAAGGCATTGGGCTTTGGATCAGAAGATCACAGGTCCCACCACCACAGGTCCCACCACCACCAAGCTGCCACTGCTGGGCCCTTGAGCAAAAGCCCTAAAACCCTCCCATGCTCAGTTGTAAGTCGATCTGGATAAGGGCATCTGCCAAATGCCGCAAATGTAAATGTAAGATGAGGATCTGTGATCAGAAATAAGAATTTTACCTTTGTGCTATTTCAAGTTATTCACTGGTCTTGAACTGCTTCCGTTTTTATAAAAATTGGAAAAGAACTGTTGAAAAACGTACACTAAGATGATGATGAAGTAAGATGGTATTTGTTTAAACTAAAAACTTTTACATAATTATAGATTGTTACAGAATTTTCTTATCATTGTTATTCATTTGTTTTCCTCGAATGACATTTTTGAGTTGAGCTTTCTTCCTTTTTATTTACTTATTCATTTCTGAATAATGACCAAAAGATCACTCCAATGTGTTTTTTAATGTAGGAAAACTATTTTCTTCTCTGGTTTTACATTCTATGCTGAGGTATTAGAGTTTGTTGTTAACTCTATAGATTGTTTTTTTCCCCATAGTATAGTTATGAATGAATATAAATCATTATCATGACATTGGGAATCAATATGGCTGATGTATTTCGGAGCAACTGTTTATTTCTTTGTGTTAATCAAATACAGTCTGATGCAACAAACCACATAGAAATAGGAAACGTCACTACAGTGTTCCACATCAACTTTGGCCTTCAACCTTTGACCTCTTAGAAAATGAAGTCCCACTTTTCATCAATAGTTTACAGTTACACATCTAACAGTAGACACACAAACACACACACATACGCATTTTAATGTCACACACATGCACGTAGAAGCACATAAACAGTACACACACAATCCTCAGACACACATCCACACACAGAGACACAGACACACAAAGACACTCTGTCTCTCAGAATTTGAGAAGAGTTCAAGGCATGGAAATTCAGTGAGCTGGTCTGGGTCATTTGGTTAATTTTCTTTCTTTTCTTTTTTTTTTTTTTTTAGAAAAAAAAAAACTTGTTAAAAGAGAAGACATGTCATTTCACACATGGGAGAGTTTCAGATCAAGTCCTTAAATATGGTTTATGGTTTACAAAAAGGAAAAGAACATGTACCTCAAAATATACACACTTTTTTTTTCTCCAGTTTTCGGAAGAATGGATATATTACAAATGTCAGTCTCAGCACAATTCACCACTACATATTAGCTTATTATGTTTTAAATATGTCATAAGGACATTACATGTGCCAATGCACTTCCTGTATTGGCAAAACACTTAACTACACATCTTTTTCTTTTTAAAGTCATGCAAATGAACAGAAGCAAGCATAACTGTTCTTTACATCAGCAAACATTATAAATAGAACAAAACTATTCACTCATATACAAGTTTTCCGTATATGTTAAAGAAACTGATAATGGCTGGTGGAACTGATTGCCGAGAGAAAATCCAGTTTAGATGCGGGGTGGAGAACATTTGCAAGAAATTCAAATTAGAAAATAATTGTACTTTTCTTTGTTGCATGTGTTCTGCTTTATAATTAGACCATTACTTTTAAAGCTTTGCTATTAAATATTTAAATGTACACCATTCACCACTCATGCACCTTCAAAAGAAAAAATAGATAGCAAATTTACAATATATCTCCGTCATTGCTGAAACCATCCTAGCAACAAGAAAAAGTACAATTTATACCCTGATTTCTGAAAATGCCCTTATTTGAGAGACTGTTTTGATTTTTATTAAAATTTTCACCACCATATGGTTCAAACAGTGCCCCCTTAAACCCAACACTGTAGAAAAACCTAGACTGTACTGTATGAGTATGCTTGATTTGTGTTCCATCGTATTGCACCTGGTTATTGACTAGAAAATTGTGCGACATTTACTTTAGGAAAAAGGACGAATATGAAGAGAGCGCCTCACTTTACACAAATTTCTTTAGCTCAACTCGTTTCTTCTATGGCACCAAGCTGCCATCTGGTGGTGAAAACCAAAACCACTTGTTCACCTTTCTAGTGTGACAAATAATTATTTTTATTCAGACTCATACAAAGCCTGGACCAGGATCCATCCTGGGAAATGATGATGGTGAAAAAAATGGCATAAGTAGCTAAAGAAAAAAATATTGAAACATAAAACTGCTTTACATTTTTTAAATAGAAATGTTGTTGTCAGGGACATCCCATGACAAAGCATTCTTTGTAACACTTTAATGAAAATACAACTCCAAGCCCCTCCACCTCTGGGCCATAGGTCATCAAGCTCACAATTCTCCTTTCTGTGATGCTGCTTGTCTGCAGTAGTTATGAGAATTGGAACACGTCGGCATTTTTATTAATAACACACTGTAACTGGCTGACTTAAGTCTGGGGGAGGAACGAAGTACCATCTGTTATTTATTGTCTAACATAAAAGACCACTATATCAGCAGAAAGGGCTGATAGGTAACTCTGATATCAAGATAATAAGCAGCTTTATAATAAATGAACTGTAAAATAACATGCTATGACCAATATAGAGTTAATGTGACTGTGGGAGCTATAAAATACACACGCACACACACACACACACACACACACACACACACACACACACACACACACATCATTATGTCTTGTGAATAGTCGACAGATTAGCTGAAAGCAAAACACCCTCCTCCAATCATAAAGTATTTTCTTTTCCTACACCTTCTTTCGTCTGAGTTTCCCATTATGCACCCCTGCTTTGATGCTGTGCTTGATAGTGTGCCTGATAATGTCATCGTAAAGCAAACAAACACACATCATACAGGCATAGTGCACATAGGGGACCCTCTATCTTACCACTATTTGATCTCACACAAAATGTGCTTTGGATAAAGTGGAAGCAAAAACCTCCGTTGAAGCAGCTCAGAGTGTTTCTGTACAACAGGTGGCACCAGCGAGCAGCCAGCCCTCACTTCTCAAAAGATCTCGTTCAAAAAATGAGCTCTTGATGACATTTTGGGTGCATGTTCACAGTTTTGAGTTCCTTTTTCCACGTTTTCTGCCGAGGATAAAACACCAGAGAGCAGCTTTAAAGGTTTCTGTGGTAACAGACAGCTTAGTGGTGCTCAGCTGAATAGTGGTTTTGGTTGTACAGAGAGTATTAGAGGACATAGAGAAAAATCTATTCTACTGAACACAAACAGCACAAAGCACAAACACACAAACATGTTAAATATACATGGTTTGCTTTTTTTTTTTTTTGGAAGCAGAGCATGTTCTAGGAACGCATGCAATTGCACTGCGGTACAGTTTGTGTAGTTATTGAGCGTGTGTAATGCTTGCTCTGTGGTTTTGATTATTCCTCCACTTGGAGTCTCAATCATTGCCACGATGAAAGTTTCGTTTGGAATGACATCATCCTTGTCTGTACTTTTCAGATGGGCCTCTGTGTTCGGAAGGAAGCCCAAGCGAATAATTATTGCATCATTTTATGAGTGTGTGCATGTGTTTGTGTCAGTGTGTTTGTTTGGAGTTTGTGCTCAGGTAAATTGTTGCGTTCACCAAGTGTATACATTCATGGAGTTGACGTCATTGTTGAGTGAACTGGGATTGCAGTGAGGATATGAGGGGGCTGTTTGTAGGCAGCAGAGTAAGTACAGGTATAAATGGAGTGTTGAGGATAAGACGAGTGTGTACAGATAGTCTTGAGGGTATGAAGAAGTGTATAGAGTGTGCAGGGAGAGCAGTGGAAGTATTTATGGAGCACACCCTTTGCATTCTTTATATATATTCAAAATAAAATGTGTTCATATTGCGTGCCTTCTTAAACTATAAATAGTAAATTGACAAAAGGATGTAAAATATCTGGTGTTTGTAGCTTGTAATTGTGAGGATACTTTTGAAAGCAGTACTGTATAGGGGCAGAAAGTAATATAACAGGGCATTAGACTGATTTGGGGAGGTGTATAGGAGCAGTAAGAATTGTAGTTGGAATTGTAGGGATGATAAAATGCCCCCTGAGTGGGGGGTATGATGGAGCAGTAGTGCAGTAAGGCAATGGCGTGTGGTAAATTGTACAGAATGTAAAGAAATTGTAAATTTCTATTCTATTGTATTATAGCTGTTTGATAAATAGTCACTAAATGCGATGGTGTGTGGTTTTGTCCAACTCCAGTGATCTCTCTTTCTTTCTCTGTCTCTGTCACTCTCTCCCCCCAACCCTTGTTAGTCTCCCGCACTCCGAGGCGCTCGAGGTGCAGGCTTTCCGTCATGTGTTCTGCGGTTCCTCCCCTTCCTCACCTCCTTCAGATGCTTCCATTTTTTGTGGGTGGAGTGTAGAGGATCGGTCGATGGAGACTCATTGGCTGCGTCTGCCATGACTTTGTCTGATTGGCTGTGCTTGCGTGACCAAACCTGCTCACAGATCTGGTCAACGGTTCTCAGGTTGGGGTGATCAACCAACTGCATGAAGTCTCTATACCACATCTTTTGATTGGTGGACTGTGTTTGGCTCTGGCCAGGGCTTTGTCCTTGGCTATGGGCAGGGCCTGCAGTGGGGACAACCTCCAGGGTGATGCTGAGCAGCGTTTGAGTGAATCCATGCTCCATCGCGTGACACTGGTAAACACCTGCATCCCTACGCAACACTCGCCGCAGCAACAAGCCGCGATTTGTCTGAAGCACACGATCATCAAGACGGACCTGAGAACAGACATGGAATAATAGCTTTGTTTCAGTGAAAAAACAACACATTCATCATTTCTTAGACACTGACATGGCTTTTCACATATTCTCCCCTACCCTATCAATCTTTCTGTTTACTATAACTACTTACTATCTTTCTGTTTTTGTGAATTTCCACCTACTGTTTGCCCTTTTCACATATATTCTACTACATACTTTTTTCCCTTTCACTAATTCAACAATGTCATCTATGATCATTCCTTCCACAATCTCTAAATCCTCTATTTCCATACCCCACTTTATTTTCCCCCTCTCACCTCTTCTCGAGCATTGTTGGGATGTCTCTGGGAAGTCCATGTGACCTGAGCCTGTAGCGATTTGGGCATGCACTCCAGGAAAGAGCTACTGCCCTCCACTGCATAGAGCTTTTTCTCCAGAATACGCTGCTTCTGGTGGTCTACATTATAATATAAAGGTGTTAAACGCAGTTAAAAACACTGGAACTTTTGAAAAACTATATTGAAAAACACTGTTAATAGATCTTGAGGATTTCAGTTTAACAAAAATTAACAACATTGTTTTGCTTTCTTTAACTTGTAACTATTTTTTGATCAGTAGTGTAATATAAATAGTATTTTTGGCTGTAATGACTGATTGGTCTCATTTATCTCTATTTAAAACAACCAAAAAATGTTCTCCACAAAATGTTACTTTTTCTTCATTTTTCAGAATGAGAAATAATGGGCCAGCAGGCCATATGTGAGTTATACTTCCCTTTAGAGATAAAAATTGAAAGGTGCTTTTGAATTTAAAACTGGCAAGCACACTTCCATTGGCCAGTAGAGATAAGTAAATGAATGGGAGAGGAAAAACTGGTGGGGGTTTCGACATCATGTGGCACACTTTTGTTGCCCATTCGAATTTATCACACCTAGCAGTTTAAGAACTGCCCCTTGTTTGATTGACAGTAAAAGTCCTCCTACATTACTTTAAGTCAGTATAGGTTCTCAGAAGCTTTTTAACCATTATTAGACATAAAGCACTGTGTCTGTGTCTGACACTAAGTCTAAAAATGTGGTTTAACATTGACATCTGGAGGCGCAAACTAACCTCCTGAACAGAGCGTATTAGGATCCCCATTCCTCACATCCTGTCGACGAAAACGTCTGCTTGTATACACACACACACACACACACACACACACACACACACACACACACACACATGCACAGCATAATAGAAAGGATTTCAGGGGATCAGATACATGTCAAAAACCATAGCAGTGATGTAATGAGTAATCAGGACATTGTGGAAAAGTGCAGCATCGGTAATAAATGTGTGTACCTTTTGGTGTTAGGAAGGTAGCGTGTGCAGGTGTGTCCATCCCAGGCACAGTATGGGTCTCGGGCCAGGCAGCACTCAGCACATGCTTTGCCATACATGCTGCAGCGATGCAGTGGCACCTGCACCACACCTGTACCAGAGCCTACGTACAGCTGTTGCTGCAGTAAGAGAAGAAAGAGAACGAGAGAGTGAATAAGAGAGAGAGAGAGAAATTAGAAAGACAAACAAGGACACAGTGGGGTGGAAATCTAATAACCTACAGATTACATTTTAACTACATCTTTTATCTCTCATCTTAAGCACCCACATCTTTTATTAAATGAAATATAGTCATGCATTAAATTAGGGGTTCTGCTGATGATGCTTTAATATGGCTGTCAAAGTGAAAAATTATACACTGGACCCTTGGAGTTCATCGCTCCCTCTACATTAACACTATACATACACTTTACACTACGCAAGCAGATCAGAACATACACCAAGTAGCTTGTAGGTGAAGACCTTTGTCTTGGACACCTTGTTTTGGTTCGAATGTTAACGCTGAAAGGTCTCAGCAAGTACCCTGCAAACCTTTAACTTATTTCAGAGCTGCTATAACATATATTCATAACTTACTCGTTTGGAGGAAATCTGCATATTGATAATGGATGAAGAGTCCTGCAAAGAGAAGAAAATATTTTTGGACTTTGGCGTTAATATTTGGTAACTGACCCCCCTTTGGTTATGGAAAGTGGATGCAAAGCCACACAGCTGCAGTCTCTTATACACACACACACACACACACACACACACACACACACACACACACCTTGAAAACTTGCAGCTCCTCCAGCAGTAGTTCAGTGTTGCTCCAGCTTCCTTTAGGCACAGAGATCACCTTCAGAACAGTGCCGACATCTACAAAAGAGACGCAATGGTCATTTGTAAATGTTCATTTCAATACCACATTTAACCCTACATTTAATTTCATTATTTAAGCAACACTAACACTGAGGAGCATTTGATTTCCAAGAAAAGTCTGCTAGTATATATGATTAATGCAGTGTATGCCATAGAACTGCTGAATTCTTCAAAATTATTAGTCATTAGTTGAATAATTTTCTATATCAGCAGCTGTTTCAGCTACAAGGTTTATGTAAAAGTGCTTGATTGTAAGGGACACTGCATAAAGTCATGGTGAAGCATATTTTTCAGTCATTAAACTTTAAACAAAGGAGTATTTAGTGTCAGAGAGTATTAAAGGTAAAGTTGAAAATTTTCACTATACCAAAGTCTAAAATGGAGCACTGAAGCACTTTGCAGTATCTTGGTAACCCGTACAATACCGTACAATATTACTGTTAAGTGTACAGTTAATTAAGTGTACAGTTCTGGGCAAAATGTAGTAGTACAAAAGGAATAAAATACTTTGGACTTTTTGGAAGTTTGACCCACCATGCTTTGTTCCTTACTTAATTTTTGCTACTTTATTACCCTATACTAATCTATAAAAGGTATTGACCTGTTCCGATGAACATGACATCGTAGTGGCCGTCCGCAGCATTAACTCGATCTACAGCGATTTGTGTGAAGCTGTATGGCATTCCCGTGCGCAAGAAGAGTGGACGGCCACCGAGTGGCGTCACTGGGTTATACATCAATGGATGATGACGTGCAAACTGGATCACGTTATCTGGGAAGCCTTTAGTGGACTCAAAACTTCCAAATGTCTTACTGGGACACTAAACAAGGGATAGAGAAATGTATAAAAGAGAATGCAGTGTAATGTATTGTGGTTTGAACACAACAATCCTATTCTGTCTATACTAAGAGAAAAAACATAGTCACTATGATTAATATATTAGTGACATAAGGAGCTTACCATGCCTGGTCGGGGGTAAGGGACTTTGCCTTGGAAAGGCACCCATTGGTAATTGGGTCCCTCTTTATGTGCAAACGGCCCCAAAAACGCCCTGCGGATGTCGTTTATAGTGTACAAGCAGATGGCTGATCCACGGAATACACTACTGCAGGAAAAGAATGACACAAACTATCAACACAAAACATAGAAACAATGTACAAACCACAGGAACTCTAAGGCTGATTAAACTACACAGGCATGTTAGATATTGGATAGAATCAGACCTTATAATTGTTTATTGGTATAGGGTTAAATAAATAAAAAAAGAGTGTGTTACAGATAACACTGCTAACACACTTACTGTAATAAGATGCAATTTGTGAGGAATATATGGCAACACAGACAATCCAAAGATAAGTGCACAGTGTAAACAGTAATTTATTAAGATTAAAGAATTTCTCAAACAGTCAAACTACACTGAATAATTCAGTTATATCAGTACAATTGTTTATATAGAGTCCAGTGCCAAAATATAAAGCATTCAATCATGGGACTGATTGACCTCTTACCTGGAAGTGGAGAAAACTGTGTAGACCAATGGATTCTTCCTGTCTCGTGTCTGCAGCAAGAACACATCCCCTAAAGGTTGACACAAATGTCTTATAAATTAAACAAACCTGAATTAACACAGACTTTAAAGACATTGGTTGGAATAGATGATAGAAGTGGTTAATGTGTGTGTTTGTATATGTGTATGTGTTCTTACTAAGCTCGTCAAAGTGTGTTTCACCCCCGTCATTGCCAGGTACAGAGCAGACAAGTCGAGTCTTCAGGAAGGTTGTCCACTTATTTACTAAACTACGCTGCCCTCCCATGTCATTCTACAACAAACACACCGGCATGTTATATTTTTTATTTAAGGTCTTACAAGACTTACTTGTGGGATGAACAAAGTGATCTGTCTATCTATTTAAACCTAAAAAAAAAAATTTTTTTCATGGTTTTAATTCTTTTTCGCTCTAATCATCATGTTTACCCTGCACAGCTGGCCAATCCGAGCATAGGTGACCTTGCCGAATCCTTGAGCTTCCACTGCAGTTTCTCGGAAGAAGAAGAAGACTTTATCGTCATCTGGGTTCTCACTCTCCGGAACAGCGAATGCACCTATAAACTTGGGCTCTGGAAAACATGTGTATGCAAAAAACACACTTAAGACTGAGAAAGCTTTATAGTATCAGCAGCTTTACACTTTTCAAGTACAGAGGCAGTGAGGAATGTTTTGGTTAGAGTTGTGGAATCCAAACATACCGTTGAGCCAGCGAGAGTCGTGTTGTTCAGTCCGTATGGACGGCTTCTGTCCCAGGCTCCGGAAAATTGTGAAATCCCTTCCCATCAGGTCAGTGGCCACACCTGCATACAGCTCATCCCCTAGGAGACAAAACAAAACAATAGATTGCTTAATAAGCATTATTCAGCAATAAATAATGCTGTTTTTTATTCTAAAAATACTTTTTTCCCCCTATAATTTACTAGTTATTTATTGGACTAGGTTTTTCTGTTCGAAATTTCCAAAATTTTAGGTAGGTTAATTCATGTTATGCAATTTAAATTGTCATAAATTTTTGGATTTTGATTAAACCCGCCCAATTTGTGTAACCAATCACAAAAGCATAACAATAATATAACAAGAATATAATAACCTTTGAAAATGGTGGTTTGTGATTTCCACCACTGTTTATCTTTTTTTTTAATCACTGACCCCTTAATTTCACTTTGTAATTCAGTATGTCTTAACCTGTATTTGTGATCATTATATTGGTTCATTATGAACTCATTGTGTAGGTTAAAATGAACTGTATAAGAAAAAACAGCAACTTCCTCAGCTATTGGCTATTCAACAGCCACTGACCTTTCAGCTAATAAGGATAATCTGGCCTTGTAATCTAGCTAACTAGTAACAAGTTATACTTAAATAGATGCTGTATTCTTTGTCATGACCCTAAAGGACATCCTGAATGTCATAATTAGGTTCTTTATTTGTCTAATATTCTTTAAGTAATGCAACGCTGTTATCTACAAAAACACTTTGCGTCTGTTATATTTCGTGAAATTATATGATTGGTGGTGGTTATACAGCAAGGAAGTGACAGGCGTACTGACCAACCAGGACAGAGGCTGCAGTGTGTCGTGGGTCATATGGGCTTTTCCCTTTACCATCTTCAACGAGAGACTGATCAAATCGAAACACATGATCCTACAAGAAAAGGGACGAAGAGAAAAGAGTGCGATACAGGCTGTTATTTTCCAGTTCACAACAACGTATTTTCCAATGGAAAATTGGAGTCCTCCTCATAACAGCAGGGTTGAGCAGCTTGCAGTCATATTGCACACACCACACACAAGTGCGCGCACACACTCACACACACACACACACACACACACACACACACACACACACACACACACACACTCTTTATATCTTTCTCTCTCTCATTTTTACCTCCACCTTCTGTCCAACTTCCACGTAAGCACAGGTCGGGTGGAAGGCTCCTGTCCCACAGGCATACAGGTGAGTTCGGTTAAAGTGATGTAAAACCTTCACATAATTAACACAGTCCATCTGCGAAAACACACACAGCGGCAATCTTAAATGACATGAATCTTTTATATCCTTAACACAGTTCACAGAAGTGAGAGTCCCCATCTGGTACGTCTCACAATAATTTTTTTGCCAGACCCTCCCACACACACACACACACACACACACACACACACACACACACACACACGCACATCACATATGTACTGTATATGCATGCACACATGGTCTCACATGAAGTGTTAGGTTCTAGTGCCTCAATTTAGCGAACATCCATGCTGACAGTATGACACATTGTCTGATCTTTCACACTCTCTGTCATTTCTTACTTATACTAATGAACTGTCACCTTTGTAAAACCACATTTTATGCACATGTTCACTTATTGATGTAAAGCAGAAAATTAGTTGTTTCTAAATAAAGTATAAAAGGTTTTTTAACAGCCTTGAGTTACTGTTTGCATAAAATCTATCTCAACGTATACCATAACTGGTTACTTTGACTGGCTGTTAGTCACACGACTATACAGTGGAACCCGGTTATGTTGCCGGCCTAGGGGGACGTCCGAGAAGAAGGGTACGTGGCCGGATAGGTATATGCAATTACACAGACCGCCATGAACCACCACATACGATCATGCACAAACAATAGGCCCGTGAGTGTGTGGAGGTGAGGGGCTTAAATAGGAGATGGGATGAGTGAGTGAATGAGAGTCAGGTGTGTGTGATCAGCATGACTGCGAGGCGCTCCGTGGCACGCACAGGAGAAGAAGCAAGGTGCTTCAGGGAATGGCCTTGCCGAAGGGGGCGTGGCAGGGGGATTCCTGACATAACCGACGTTAATTTGCCGACCCTTGTGCTCAAGATATTAGGGTTCGGCGACATAAAAAAATCGACATAACCGATTAAAAAATGCTAAGACAAAGCGAGAATTTGGCGGTTCCACTTCAAAAACGTCGACTTAATAGGGTTGGCAAGTTAACCGAGGTCGAGATAAATGGGTTCGACTGTATTATAATACAACAAATTTTCTTATTGGTCAATGTATAACCAGTATGCTTACAGAACATACTGTACGCATGATCCCCTGCCCCCCCCGCACACATACACACATGCAAACACTTACTCCGAAAATCACTTATGAGTGTACTCACTGAAACATGCCATGTTTTCATAGGACTACCTGAATTGCTACAACAACACGAGAGCATCAAACATTAAGATCACGCAATGGAGAGGAGAAGCGATGGAAGGCAAGGGGATGGATAGACAGTGGGGTTTAGAGAAAAGAAGTACAAGGAAAGAATGGACCAGGCGCTGCCTTGGACTTACTTAGTGACCTTAGTTTTAAGCCCTGTCCTAATTTCTCAGCACTGCAGAAAAAAACGGAATCATAAATTCCTTTATAGCATTTGCCTGTTCTGTAATTATCTCTCCTTTCTTTCATTACTTTAGACTGTGGCATCCATTGCTATTCATTTTTTTTTCGTCTGAGGAACATTACCTCTAGCCAATAACCTGAACCTCCAACATCTGTTTAATTGGGGTCAGGACACACTCTCAGAGACACACTAAAAACCAAGCATCAATCATCTTCTATCCTGTGCCTCAGGGGATTAGCCGAGACATTAAACTTGACCTTAAAGTCTATGTCTTTAGAATAACCAGAAAAGAGGATACAGACAGGGAGCTATTACTATTTTTTCATTAAATCTCATAGTAAAACAATTGAATAATCATGAAGGTTTTCTTCCTCTATCTCTGTTATGTCTCTGTGTCATGCCATATCTCGGTTTCTGTTCTGTCTCTAATTCTACACATTGCCTTCTCCCAAGGTTCTCATGATAAGATTAAATAGTCTACTCAAAAAAAATCTTGTGATTAAAGATTAAATGGGCTGCTCAAAAAAATTACCTCATGATCTACTCCTGTGTGGTGTGCACACTTGAAGCTAGTTCAGTGGACCTGCTCTAAAAAAAAAACAACAACCTGTCCTACCCATAAACAGTCATTTAGCCAAAACATATTTGCTGTTTGGTTTTGCACTGGAGCTACAAGACATAACAAACAACGGAAGCTTATATGAGGTCATTTTAGTATTATGTAATCTTCATCCATTTAAACCTACACATACCACAAATCACCCATTGAGATTAGTTTAGTATTTAGTATCAGTACAATAAGAAAACGATTGTCCTCCTTAAAATGTACTGAAAAGGTGAAATTTGATGATTCAAAAGGGTTTTCTTCATGTAATTTTCATATTATAAACTAATATGGGTTAATATGGATTAAGAATGAACCATTGATAAAATCATAAAAGTTCATAATGTCAATTTCCTATAATAAAGATTTAATATTTTTATATTTTATAGTTTTTTTAAGCTATGTGATTTGGATATGGAGATTTGCATCAAGCTAATCTGGCAGCTATAATAAATTCTTCTCTAAACTGTGGCCAAACCATTGGTGATGCAGTGTACTTTGGATGTGGTAGCATAACATTTTATTCCTCAATTGAACTAAAAAACCGAAACCTGTTCCATCATGACAATGGCCATGTGCACAAAGCAAGCTTCAAAATATGGTTTACATGGGTTGGAGTGAAAGATCTCGAGTGGCCTGTTATAGAGCTCTGACCTCAATCCTAATGAACATCTTTGGGATAAATTGGGATGCTGACTCACACTAGGCCTCTTCACCTTACCTCACTTTACTAACGTCCTCGGAATGAGCAGAAAACCTCCACAAGCACACTCCAAAATCTAATTGAATATCTTCCCGGAAAAGTGGAGACTAACTGTGGAATTAGATGTTCAAAAAACACATAATCTTATGGTCCATTGCCCACAAACTTTTTTTCACATAGTGTTTCTTTGGGGCAGGAGGGAAATGGTGTAAATTTAATTATTGTCCCAAGTGTACCTTTAAAAGTGGTAGTTAAACACCACTCAAGTTGTAATAATGACATTGCACTATTTAGATTATTGTCACTTGACCTAAGAATGACTTGCTGTAATAGGACATAAAGTGTATTTAGTACAGATGCTTATATTTAAAGCTCTCTCCTATTTAGGGTGGGATAAATAATTAAGTTAATATATGGCTGCCATCAAGTTTTAAATGTTGTTCTAGGTTTTGAGAACTACAGACTAAAGAATTACCTCTTTTGTCTCTTTAACAAGGTCTTTTCTATATTTTTTCACTCTCTTTTTCTTCTCAACCACAATAACAGTTCTAGCCTTTGAAATTGTGGTTCCTGGTAAGTGATAAGGAAGAAGATCTTTCCAACAGTGACACAGGAACATTGCATTACATGATTACAATCTGAATTGATTAGGCTCATGTTCAGTTAATTATAGCCTATCTACAATATGTGTTTACCTGCATTCCATCATTTACAAAAAAAAAGACTCTTCACCCAAGATTAAAAACCAAATACAAACATTTTCATGTCATTCATGTGAAATTCATTCATGGTTTGTTACCCGATTCTGTCCAAATTCTTTTGACAATATCAAGCTATAGTTATTATTTTCTAAAAGGGTTTCCCAAACCAATCCACATATATGATATTATTTTATAAATAATATTCCATTAAATGTTGCATTATTAATGATAGCTGGATTTGCCTTGTAATGAAAACTTACTGCAGTGTCTGTGTGTGTGTGTGTGTGTGTGCTCTGACACATTTTCAACCAATTAAGTTCAAGACAAACTATGTCTGCAAAAGGGTCCTTTTTTCGTTCTACTTTTCTTTTTCTCAGTATCCTCCCACTTTGCTATTTCGCAATTAGCAAGTTGTTGGGAAAACTTTGTATAGTGTGTGTGTGTGTGTGTGAGAGGGAGAGGGACTACATGGCACAGATCACTGGAGGACTAAATTTTTTGAAGTGAGGCCATTAAACAAAGAGAGGAGACAAAGAGAAAAAGAACTAGAAACAAAAGATTTGAGGGAGAGTCCGGCCGTGATTTATGCAGAGAGATAATGTGTTTCTGTGCTCGACTCTCTACTGAGATACATGAACTTTAACCTCTAAACTTTATATTATACCAAGTATAAAATCCTCGTGTGAGCATGCACATATATATAATATGGCTTAGTAGAGTAAAGGCTGTGTGTTTTTTAAAGTCATGAAACACTAAACATTATTCAGTATAATGGTATATATATAGTATAATATACAGTATAATGGTATATATATATATATATATATATATATATATATATATATATATATATATATATATATATATATAGGCTAATGTGGAATATCAGTGTCAGTCATGATAATAATATATTCTAATAAAAACTTCACAATTAAATTATTTTGTTACAGTTGCTACAATGAAAGAATCTGACAAAAATAAACATTTATGCTAATTTGTTTTTTATGTTTTAAATACAGGGGACTTAATTCTGCTAGCATATTCATGGCATCTGTCTTTTTTGGCAATTTGAAAGAATTATATTGTTAACTTGATTTTTTTTTTTTTATTTCACTATATTTACTTTACCTTCCTTACAATGTCACAATGACATCAATGCAGCCATTTAGACTGATTACAACTGATTATAAAATCAGTATTGCGCCATCATGTACTGTCTCTATAATTGTGTGTGATTTGATTTTAATGTGTTTGGTAAATTAGTCTGACTGTTTACATTAGGCACTATTTATTAAGCATAGAGACAGGTTGAAAACTAATACATTCGTTTGTACATTGCTCATTTTCCATTTTCACAAGAAAAATGGTATTAATAGAGCTTATACAAATGTATACACTAAATGGAAAAAGGATTGTGGACATCCCATTATAAGATTTGTATTTCTTATTGAACCTCCAGTTACATATTAAGTCCCTATTTACTGTTTAAATAATCTACTTTTCTGGGAAGAGTGAGGAGGTCTGGGGTGCAGTCAGCATTCTAATTCATCCCAAAGGTGTTAAGTAAGCTGAAGGTCAGTGCTCCATAGCAAACCACTCAAGATTTTCCACTCCAACCCATGTAAACCATATCTTCATGAAGCTTGCTTTGGCACAGGGGTATTATCGTGTTGAAACAGGTTTGGCTCTCCGAGTTCAAGTGAAAGGAAAATGAATACAAATGTATCCTAAGACATCCTATACAATTGTGTGCCTCCAACTTTGTGGCAACCGTTTAAAGGTGAACCACATATGGCTGAAAAGGTCAGGTGTGCAAATACTTTTGTACATTTAATGTATATATTTAAACTCAGTAATATGACCCTGAACTAATCATCTAATTGGCAATGAGTTTACCAGCAGGTGTACCCACAGTTTTACTGAAACTTAAACTGAACAATGAGTGCATGAGTGCAGTTTTGTATAGGACCTGTGACAAACACATTCCTCTGGATTTGGTTATTTAATCAGCTCTGTTTCAAATGAGCCATTTAGAATGATTCACCTTACAATGCTGATAGGACAACAGAATAATGATCGACTGAGTGTGCATGTGATTTCTTTGCATTGTAATGTCACCCTCTGACATCCCGATGAGAGAGAGACAGAGAGCGATAGACTACACAGTTACTTCTGTGTTCAGAAGGATAAGTAAGTACACTATCAGGAAAGAAAGAGAGAAGCACAAAGAAACAAAAAACAAGAAAAGAAGGCTCAGAAAGTTAAGACAAAAACAGGATTTTGGCGATTGAAAGAGAATGAGAGAAAGAGAGAGAGAGATGGTGTGTCCAGTAACAATAACAACAAGTAAAAATCACAATAAATTGACATAGGTGCAAAGGTTAAGACAGACAAAAGGAGTGTATAAGAGATGAGTCTATTCACCACGGTGGTCCAAATCTCATGGCACACACAACTACTTATAATGTAGGTCAAATCATGGGTCAGTGCACTGAATATGGCTGTTAGTGTGTGAGTGTGTGTTTTTGCCAAGTCAAACTCCACTTGGATCATTTTTGTCAGATACACCTTTAACATGAAGAGGAGGTGAACATTGTAACATTCACACACCCAGTTCATGCATATTATGTCTTTTTCCATGAGAAAAATCAAATCATGACTACAATTTTTACACATAACAAGATGATAAAACATTTGACTTGGCTGGAGGTTGGTGTTATAAAGTCTGCAGATACACTGAAACAACATTACATAGTGTAGATTCAGCAAAATGAACATATCAACCAATTGAATTAGACCAAGAATCATCAGTTCCAGTCCCATGGAGGTGGTGTTGACAGCTTCAGTGATTTCCCTGATCTAACACATTTGATAAAGGCCAGATTGAGCACAATAATTATATTTAGGGGACATTTAATGCAAGTGATTATGTAATCTCAGATTTAAATTCAGCATTATTTGGGGGTGTGTTTGTGTTCTCTGGAAGTAAAAAAAAAAAATTTCAGAGCACATTACAGTACTTGCACAGTACATGTGTTCAAAGACAATCAATTTAACTAAATTATATTTTTAAGAATAGAATTCCAAACAAGAAAAATAAGAAAACTCTTGAATTTTGATTGACTTGACTTTTCTTTCTTTATCTTAAATAGATAAAAGCTTATTCAATTTTATGGACAGTGGATTGTGTAGATGCCAGTATTACTATAACATTGTTCTTATGCCTCAACCTAAGTTCACCCTCTTCTAGGTGATATATACACTGTAATGCTGACACAAATCAGACTATCAAATTTAGTAATATTATACAAAATGTATTTTATCCAACCCAAATGAGGTGATTTCCTCCAAAATCTCATACAAACCTATTCTGGAAAAGCTGTCCTAAATAGTGCTTAATACTGTTTATTAACTGTTGATTCAGCAAGCTATGCTGGACACCAGACCCCCAGGACTACCACTGATGACCCCCTGGATTAGGCAGCCTTTCACACATCTACATTTAGAGGCTGACTGAGACTTTCACTAATCACTATCTAGCTAACAAAAAACACAAAAAGAATCAGTTAATTATATTCAGTAGACAGACTGTTTTGTTCTGTAGTCTACACAATAGCAGATGGAAAAAAAGCTCCATTTGGTTTTGACCTACACTTTATATAATACTAATTTCAGAGTCCTGAATATTGTGAATATGATCCTGATCAGAGATGGGAAGTAATGAAGTACAAATACTTTGTTACTGTACTTGAGTAGATTTTTCTGGTATCAGTACTTTACTTCACTATTTATTTTTCAGACAACTTTTTACTTTCACTAATTACATTTTATATACAAATATTTGTACTTTCTACTTCTTAAATTTTCAAACCAGATATGCTACTGTAGTTTTAATCCATTTGGTGATATGAATATTACACAACGGTTTTAGACAATCAACCTATTTAATTGTCATTGCGTGACTTTTTTAATCTACCACTGGTGTATTATTTTCTGGCTCTTACAAACCACAGACGTAGGCTAGCCTATGAGCAAGGCAGAAGACAACAGAAAGTATGGGATAACATGGATAAGACATTCCTGATCACATGAACATCATCTTCTCTGCTCTTGTGTTCTGTGTGTTGGTTGTTTTGCATGATACATTCATTAGGTAACAGAATTTACTCAATTTATCAATATATTAATATTATGTGAGTTCCAGTTACCAGCTTGACAATAAAACAGTTATTAGTAAAGGGTACTTTTTACTTAAGTACATGTCAGAGCCCAAACTTCTTTACTTTAACTTAAAAAGTGTAGTCAGTACTTTAACTTTTACCAGAGTCTTTTAAAACATGAGTATCTGTACTTCTACCTGAGTGAAGGATTTGTGTACTTTTGCAACCTCTGATCCTGATCCTCATCTTGATGTCTTCACTGTACCTGAGACAAATCTCTGCAGTCATCTCTTGTTAACAGTTGTGTAACACTCTAACATAGGTGAGGTGAAGAATTGATTCAATTCAATGTGTGCCTTGTTTTTCATCCATAGGTTCAGTGTTGTGTCAGTTCATATCACTAATGTTTACACAATAAATAAAATACCTTAGTGAATTAAGATCTGATACTGATCCAGTTCATCAGACTAGTGTGGATAATAGGACTGATACTCAAGTGTTTTGCAGTAAAGAAAGTGCCTTGTTTTGATTGATAAAATCTTACATTGATGTCTTTCCCTGCCCAGTTGCACTCTTCCCTCCACTCCACAGGTGCTGGCCAGTAAATCTAGAAACAGAGATAGAAATGGGGGAAAAAGAGACAGGGGTTACAAAAAAGGTCATGACCTAGGCAGGGTTGGACATGTCCAGTAGCCAGAGGGACATTCTCTATGGATATCCTGTTGTTAGATACACAACCAGGGGCTAAACACACACACACACACACACACACACACACACACACACACACACACACACACACATCAGATATATACATTAGATGAATAGATATACACATTATTTTCTACTAGTAAATGCCTATATATTAAAATAGCTGCAAGTTTTATATATATAAAAAAAGCAAAAAACTTTCTTTCAGTCACTGAGATTAATGTTAGGGTTATATATTGCATTAATTAACTTTATTAATACTGCTGTCAACGCAAGGTCCTTACAAGGACTGAAAGAAAAACTTGTAGAAAACACCTTTGTGTGTGTTCTTCTTTGACAGTGATACTCTTGCCCTTTGCATTAACCTCATCTCTCAGCTTTCTTTTTCCACTCTAGAAGTGATGAAAATCCCTCACATGCTCAGCATGCTGGCCTTTATCACCTTTAAGTCATCAGGTATCATCTGGAGGCCCTGCAGAGATTTCCTTAAACACCCGTTTCAACCAACTCATATCACCCTTACACTTTTAAACGAGAACTTTCATATCTCTCATTCTGCTCACACCAAACTAAATGCACACAGCCTCCAGAAAAGCACACACACCTTCACAGCGTGTCTATCAGTTTGACATATTTTGGGATAATTATGGATAAGAAAGCAGTCGGAGTTTTCCTTAAGATCCTTTTTATCTCAATCTCTCTTTTTGGCCTTTTTCCAAAAGCCTGCAGGGCCTCAGGATACAAACACACTGATCAATGGGAGATAAAAAATGACTTGCTTTTATACTTAGTGTAGTGTGTTTATGCTGTCACATCATTTAGTCATCTATACATCTCAGACATTGTACTGTACATCTCCCATTATGTGCATTATGCGAGTCTAAGCTGATCTGAAAGGACAGCACTCAGAACAGTCATTCTGCTGCATTTTCACTTTGAAATCCATGCCACAAGATCCAATAGCTGCATGGACACTTTTTTAACATATACTGTAGTGCAAATTGCTTTTTGAACAGCATTCTTAGTCAGGATTAATCTTTGACAAATCCAACAAATGCAATGTTGTGGATGTGACATTTCTGACTTGTTGAAAAATGCGTGTTATTTAACTTCCTGAGAATGATACAGACAACACTTCAACAAACAAACTAACTAACTAACTGACAAATAAACACAAATATAAACAAATAAACAAATAAAAATCTGTGGAAGACATATTTTCTATGACCACTGTCAATTAAATCCCATCAGAGTGCATCATTCATGTGTATGAACATAAAACTGTTATGATCTTGGAAGAATCCATTTGAATGTATTTATTTATTTGTTTGTTTGTTTGTTTCTACATGGGTATAACCTAAAAAAAAAGAGTTTTATTACATTGAACTATACATGAGTGAACATTTTAAGAATAGTTTTGCTATCCTCACAACTTTATTTTTAATTGCAAAGATGGACTTCACATGAAATTGTACATTTAGACTTGCTTTACATTCATTTGTTGTCTGATGAAATTGTAGCAAGAGAAATTTTCCTGAAATTTCTTTACTTGATTGAACAATTTCAGTGGAGCAAACAGATTCACCAGCATTCAATTGAGCTCAGCTAAAGTGTGTGCAACTTCAGGCTCTGGCAAAGCGTTTCTTTGAAATGTAGTAAGTTGTGATACATTAAAAAATTTAACAGCATTACCAAAAGAAACCACAAAAGGAAATCCAAAAAGATCATTATAAGTGCTGAGATATCACTAATCATGTCCAGTCATTTCAAAAATGCTAACTAATGATTTTCACTGCCAAATGATTTTTACTGGAGGCATTTCTTGTGCAATGTGCAGAAAATATTTTATATATTTGGCAAGAATTCCTAAGTTTGTAATCTCTAGAGGTCTAGCCTTAAAGTTTAAGTCATTTTTTTAGTCGAGTAAAAATCCTCCTTGAAATGTAATTAACTGCATATTTGGAATAAATTATGTTAATGAATTTCAGTTAATTAGATTCCCAGCCAACCAAAACAAGGTCTGGCAAGGACACTATATCTTTCCCTTTTCTGATGGGCTAGTTAACGAATTAATGGATTGTGCAAACCTTTGTGTGTTTGTTGAGATTATTAACTAGGTAATGTATTCATTTACATTCACATTTACATTTGCAGCATTTTGCAGATGCCCTTGTCCAGAGCGATGTACAAAAGTGCTTTGAGTCACTAGCAATGAATTAATCTTCACTGGTACGCTAGATTACAAACTTAATATAAATCAGACTATAACTCGTAATTTTTACAAAGCAAACTTGGAAAGTGCTAATTGAAGTGTTTCAGGAAGAGGTATGTCTTCAACCGTCGCTTAAAGATATTTAGGGACTCCGCTATTCAGACATCTAGAAGAAGTTCATTCTACCACCTCGGTGCCAGAACAGAGAAGAGCCTTAAAGTATACTTACCTCTCATTCTGAGAAAAGGTGGTACTAGTCGAGCAGTGCTGGAGGATCTCAGACAGCGTGGTGCAGTGCATGTGAATGTTGGTGTGAATATTCAGGACTTGCAACAGATGAATCCAACCAAAAGCACTTCCTTTACTATTCCTTTTCTGTTAATGGTACTTCTGTTTATTTCCATTTCTTTTACCCTATTCTCTCTTACATTCATCATTTGCGTTGTAAAGTAACCCCCCTTTCTCCCTTCCCTTTTTTTCTTTAGAATGCATTAACCCACTTGCACAGACTGATGCTTATACATGTCATTCAACTCCTCAGTTAATTGTCATTAGCACAATGGCTCAGCAGGAGTGGGAGAGTGTATACCTTTTGTTCTTGCTTGGCAATGTTGTCTAGGCTGAGCGACAACAGGTAGTTTCGTGCTCCTACAAAGAGTCGTCCCCTTTCTTCATCGAGTAGAAGTGATCCGAAACAGCACGAGCGGTCAAACTCAAACCGCTTCACTCCATTAAACTGCTGGAGCTCTGCAACAAACACACAGATGCACACAATTGCACATAAATACATAATGATTTTAAAATCACTCTCAAAAAAGGATTTCCGCATATACGCCAACTAAATCAAGTTAACACTACTGCCTCTCACTCTCACACACACCTTTGTAACTAAGCTTCATCCTCGGTGAAGAAGAGGAAGAGGTAGAAGATGCCGATGATCCACCGGACGATGATCTGACGGTGATCAGGCAGAACAACACAGTCAATAACATTACTCCCGTAGTTGTCATCATCTTCAGATGTGTTCAAAAGGGATTAAAGGTGGATTTCAGGGTGGTGAAGAGCACGCTGGTCCGTTGAGTTGGTAATTATTTCCGTGATGGGGTTTTTGAACCTTGCAGATTGCACAAGGTGTATGTAGAACTGGAATAAACAAAGAAGGAAAGTTTTACCTCAAACACCACACCCACAAATCATTCTAAAGCGTCCCAGAGGCAGAGTTTTTCTGATTATTAATAATTACAGTAAATATATAGAATTGATTCATATGAATAACTGGTTCAACTGTGGTGTAAATATGTTTTGTTTGATTCAATTAGATTTTTTTGGTTTCATTGAATTCCCAGATTTCTCAGTGTGCACACTACACATAATCTAAGAGTAATAATTATTGGTGGAAAAAAAAAGAAAAATAGAGACAATAATGTCCATATGTTCCATCTTCTTATACATTCAACACAGTCTTTATTGTGTATCTTTATTACAATGATACACTTTCTCCTCATTCATAACATTCTTTACCATTGGCTCCAACTAATATTAGGGCAGATAATTTTAGGCATGCACAAATGCTATCTTACACATGCACACGCACATGCACATGCACACACACACACATACACACACACAATTTTAGGAATGCACAAATGGGCTACTGCTGTTGCCTCGTTGCATTATATTTAACTATGTGGAGCAATTTGATAATAGCTTTCCAGTACACACACGTACTGTATACACACGCACACACACACACACACACACACACACACACACACACACACACACACACACACACACACACACACACACACTCCTCTGTTTCTCCATTTTCTGTTTCTGTGGCAAACCCTCTATCTCTCTCTATTCCTTTATTTTTCCCCTCTATCTGTTATTTCCTTCATCCATCTGTTCTCTCTCCATCCATATTTCTTTCATCTTTTAGTCTCATTTAGTTCTCATCTGTTTGTTTCTTTCAAACTTATCACTCTATCCCTTTGTATCCTCTTCTCTCTATTTCTATCCCTCCATTCCTATTGCTATTCCACTACCCTAACCTCTCCTCCTCCCAAATTTCTTTCTTTATCTCTCCATTCCTCTCCACTCTTTCCATTCCACAGCTTCTGTCACTCAATCCTGTTCATTACTCATTGATCCCTTTCCCTTTGTTCATCTTGGATTCTCGTTTCCCATCTGTCCGTTACTTGCATCAATTTCTGTCCACTCCTCTCTCCTCCTGTTTTACTCTTTCTATCCCTTCACCCCCTCCCCCTAGTGTCTTTTCCTACTTCCCTCTATCTCTTAGCCTTGCCTTCTCCCTTTGGGCTTATTAAAGGAAAAGCAGATGTCCATCTCTTTTTCATTTCACTTTTCCCTAATAGATCGAACACCATCGAAACTGTGTGTGTGTGTGTGTGTGTGTGTGTGTGTGTGTGTGTGTGTGTGTGTGTGTGTGTGTGCAGGCAAGTGTGTATGTGTGCGTTCTTTGTGTGTGTGTTTGTTTGAATGTGTGTATGTGTTCGTGTGTGTTTGTCTGTGTGTGTGTGTGTGTTGTGTTGTGTGTGTGTGTGTGTGTGTGTATGTGTGTGTGTGTGTGTGTGTGTGTGTGTGTGTGTGTGCACCCATGCTTGCTAGGGTAGAAGAGGAGGAATAAATTGCAGTCTTTTCATCCATTACACCAACCACCAAGGCCAAGAGCATTTTGACTCTGAAACATGGTCTCTTTTCTCTTTCTTTCTCTTTCTATTTCTCTCTCTCTCTCTCTCTCTCTCTCTCTCTCTCTCTCTGCTGCAGTACTGAATATTAAAGAGGTTTAATCTGCAGGACCAAAGAGGTGAGAGACAACCTACTGATTTAACGGAATATAGATAGTGTGCTCCCTAATGCGATAATGCGCACACACACACACACACACACACACACACACACACACACACACACACACACACACACACACACACACACACACACATATATACATACACAGACACACACATCAAGACACTATGCTGCATATTCAGCAATTCCTAATGCAGTACACCACACACACACACACACACACACACACACACACACACACACACACAATACCACCACTCCTCTATCTGATTATCCCTCGAGTGTGAGTCGAGTGTGGTTTCACAATTATTAGCTGCACACACTATTTAATAAATAATGTATCACACACACACACAGAGACAAAGGCAGGTGTGGTTGGGTAGGGCAGAACCAACCCAGTCCTGGGAGAAATAAGGAGAAAAAAGAGTGCATCCTTTCGTCCTTCACACCTCCTTAAACTCTGTACCACTGCCTTACAATATGTCTTCATTACAACCAAGGGTAGAAACACACATACACACACACATACACACACACTCATAGGACATAAGACTCAACCCCTCCATATCCATGAAAGTGAGAGAAAATTAATAAAAGAGCACGTCCAAAATAGGTCTCCCAAAAAACCTAATATCTAAATTATTAAGATTAGAATATTAGATAGATTAGATATTTAGATTTTGATTGGTTTAATGTAGTTTGTCCCTTGGTTTTTGCAGAGTGTCCTATAAATACAGCATCAAACTGTAGAAAGAAAACAAAACGAATCAACACCTTCTGACTAATTATATTCAAGAATTCACCCATTCAAGAATTTATCATGTGTTTCACCTTTACAGAGATCTATGGAGTTACACCGTAGCTGGCCTCCAACAGCTGGCATTAGAATGAAGTTTAAGGAAGTTAAATGAATAATAATAAAAAAAATAAAAAAAAACACTGGCATGCTCTTTGAGATCTAAAGTTAATTTAAGGGATGAAAAATGTTTCTGGAACCATCAACAAATGTAAAACCTCTGTTATAATATTGAAACGATTTCTATAAAATCCTTCCTACCTGACTTTTTAGATAGATAGATAGATAGATAGATAGATAGATAGATAGATAGATAGATAGATAGATAGATAGATAGATAGATAGATAGATAGAGTGAGGGAGTGAGGGAGTGAGGGAGTGAGGGAGAGAGGGAAAGAAAGAGAGAGTGAGTGAATGAGTGAGTGAGTGAGTGAGATCAGTAATTACTGTGTCATAAGCCTCTTTGGGTTAATCATAGCGACATGTTAAAGCAAGGGTTGTGAAAGCCTAAAGAGCAAGAGGCCAGGGGAGAGAAAGAGCAAGAGATTGAAGGAGAATGAGAGAAGCAGAAAAGAGGCGATTGTTCCTGAGCAGTTTGTCTGGCCTCCTCCCAGCAGGCTGAGCCTCCCATCACAGAAAAGAAAGAATGGAGAGGCAAGAAAGCAGAGAGGTAAGGTCTGTTATCACACAGTGAGGGAGAAAAGACGAAAAGAGCGAGAGGCAGCAGGAGAGCAGAGGCTTTTGCTCCCAGAGAGGCAGGGGCACACATTCATGGGATAGTCCCAGGAAAAGAGAGAGGGGTGGAAGGCCTGCTAATAGAAAAAAAACCCATTTTATTTCAAGCTTACACTCTTTCTCTCTCTCTCTCTCTCTCTCTCTCTCTCTCTCTCTCTCTCTCTTTCTCTCACACTGTCCATAAATTGTGGTTTTTCAACTCAACCTTCAGTGACTGCTACAGGACCAATGTCAAATCCACAACACACACTTTTACTTTCCCCTTCTAAGATATTGTTGCTAAAGTAACAATTTACTAAATTGTTTAGTAAATAAAGAAAACATTTTTGTAAAAAAAAATATAAATATAAATATAAAAAGGTATAAATATACATAATTATTATAAAGAAATGTTTATATATAATTTATGGAAGGAATCTTATGTGTCATTTTATGCTATATCTGACCATAAGATTCGTATGTGCTGCTTGAACAGCACATTTAGCATTTAGTCCCTATTTGCTGTTATAATAACCTTCACTTCTTTTGAGAAGAACTTCCACTTCCACTAGATTTTGAAGTGTATTTGTGTAGATTTCTGCTCATTCAGCCACAAGGGTATAAGTAAAAGTCAGGTACTAATGTAGGGCAATGATGCCTGGTGTGCAGTCAGCGTTCCAGTTCATCCCATAGATGTTTAATAGGGTTAAAGTAAGAGTTCTAAAGCAGGAAATCTTTCACTCCAACCCACATAAGCCATATGTTCAGGGGCATTTTGTTGCTGGAAGAGGTTTGGGTCTCCTTGTTTATTTGAAGAAAATGTTACTGTATCCAAATACATCCTATATGATTGTGTGCCTTCATCTTTTAAGGTAACAGCTTGGAGATGGACCACATGTACTTCTGTCCAAAGAGAGAGAGAGAGAAAGAGAGAGAGATAGATAGATAGAGAGAGAGAGAGAGAGAGAGAGAGAGAGAGAGAGAGAGAGAGAGAGAGAGAGAGAGAGAGAGAGAGAGAGAGAGAGAGAGAGGTGAATAGTCTGAAAGAACACAGCAGTAACTGGGGGAGGATAGAAACAAGCCTCCATGTGTGTGTGTGTGTGTGTGTGTGTGTGTGTGTGTGTGTGTGCGCATGTGTGTGTGTGCGTTTATGTATATGTGTTAAAACGTGGTAATCTCTGCACCCAGCCGCAGGCACTTCAGTCCACTTTAAAAAGCACACAGATTCCTCCACAAGTGCAATGCATGGTACACACATACTGTACATACACACATATGCGCAAACACACTATATAACACTAATAGGCAGAAATAATAGGCTTAACTGGAGAGCGGTGAGAGAACAAGTGATGGAAGGAGGGAGAGGGAGAAAGAAGTGTGGTGAACAGAGCAATAAAATATGCTAAACCTCTACAAGATATTTCAGCTGTCTATAAACCGCTCTGTGTGTACATGCACAATGGGTGTCACTACAACTATCTGAATGTGATGAGCCAAGTTCTACTGTTGTCAGCCAAACCACAGACACAGACACAGACACACACACACACACACACACACACACACACACACACAAAACCAAAAAAAAAAGAAACTGGAAAGCCTGACCAATGTCTGTACATTGGCACAGTGCCGAAGTTGCCAGGCGCAACGCAAAGCCCCAAATCTCTCTGAAGGAATGAAGCATGGACAATACAAAAAGGGTGTTCGAGCTTGCTTTAGTACAGATAAGCATGATTTCATATAGATAATGAACATTTGTTAATATACAGTTGCGCTGCCATAGTTTGGACTGGTACTAGTACATCCTAAAAACGAAATAATAGCGAAACAGTGCTAGAGGCAAGAAAGGAAGCAGTGGTGCAAATGGTGGATTATTTATGATTGTACCTGTTATTGTGGGCATGTAGAGACTTACACATACATGCACAAAGACACACACACACACACACACACACACACACACACACACACACACACACACACACACACATTCCTATAGTAATAAGTTGTAGCCCTAGGTGACAGCATCCCACTGCTCTAAACAAACTAACATGACGTAAAGAATCCACTGAACACACACACACACACACACACACACATACATACACACAATAGATACACAATGATTAGGATACCTCCTCCTTTCATTAAGGGACAGCAGGAAAAAAATATCACATGGACTGTGTTCATGTTTAATGTCTTTATAGCTTCTTGAAAAATGGACTGGGGTGATTTAAACAGGCATGAAGCAAAAATCATTCATTCGTTTGTTGATTTATTCATTAATTGTATACTATAGTCTTGCTGAAGGTGCTATGTTCAGCCACATTTGTCGAGTAGCTCAGTTGTGAAGCTAGCAGTGACAAAACATGCTGATTACATGTAGGTAAAATATGATGCCATTTAGATAAACATAGATAAATTTTTGTCAAGACCATGCTTGTTATAAACAAAGTTTTAAAGAAAGAGCATCACACACACACACACACACACACACACACACACACACACACACGCACACACACACACAGTTCATGAATTCAAGTAATGCAAACTGAGAAATTAGCTCATAGGTCCAAAAACTTAAATTAAAATTTAATTAACCATGTCATAAATGTTGTCCATTTTGTTGCTTGTACTCTTCACTGTTATGTTTAAAAAGCAAATGTTTAATTAAAGCCATTTAATCAAAAACTATACTATATGGACCAAGGTTTTGTATCACTTGACTTTCCCAGCCATGTTTTTCCCCCAAATTGTTTACAGAAGGCACACAAATGTGAAGGCACACAAATGTATGATGTCTTTGGATGATGTAGCATTATTATTATTATTGCATTCACTAGTGCTAGGAGACCCAAACCTGTTCCAGCAAGACAATGCCCCTGTGCACAAAGACAGTTTCATGAAGATATGCTTTACATGGTTTAGGGTTGAAGCTCGGCAGCTTTCCTCATATGTAGCTAGCTAGTTGGGAACTAAAAGCTTTCATAAGACTCATAAGACTCATTGTCATTGTTATTATATTTGCTTGGTAGATGTAGCAAAAAAAAAAAATAGTAAAAAATTACATAAGAGAGATATCCTCCTATATTATTAGTGTTTCTGTCACAACTATTAAACATTTTTCAAATAGAACAGGTGGTGTCAAAAAACTAGCTACCATCTAGCATCATGCTAGCTGTTTAATCTGGGCCATTTGTCTTTTGCATTTCTTCCACTATTAGGAATTTATATCAAATTAACATCAGTGTCTAACCAGCTAGTTCATAGAAGTGTTTGTTTTCCTCATTGTATCTTATGTTGTCTACATAAGATTAGCTAATTTACACAAAGTTCATTTAATTAGTGGAACACTGAATTGTTTTTTGTCACTTATTTACATTCAGATTTGATTCTATAAAAGCAGAGGTGCATTTTCTGAATGTAAAGCGCACAATCGGTGCCACGATAGCTGGCTAATAATAGTGTGGAGAACATTTAAAAGTGTCACTTACAAATACATATGGCTGAGATGAGTGAAAATCTCCAACAACTAGACTACTAGTCAAAGAGAAAAAGAAGTAGAAGATTAAAAGGCACATTAAGTCATCAGAAGCTTTTCGATGATTCAGTGAAGTCGGAAAATCGGAAAACCACAGTTAAATGATCCACATGTGTAGGAAGAAAGATTGCCTGACCTTAAAATACACTCGTTCTCTTACAGGATGCACAGCCATAAAGTTCTGAGTGGAATTATATATCTTTATGTGTCTATGTGACTGTGTCATTTCATTATTTTTGTGTTTGTGTGTGTCGCATTGACCATTAAACTTTTTTATGACAGGGCAGTCATGGATGATTTTTTTTACATTTCAATTTTTTGAAAAAGAGCAATTCTCACTCCCTTCTCATATTCTCTCTCTCTGTGGGTTTCTCCATCATGAAGTTAATCCCCATCAACATTAATCCTTTCTGGCTTTGAAGTAGGCATCTCTCACCCCACCCAAGTGCCAGAGCCACAAGGGGTATACACACACACACACACACTCACAATGAATGATGAGTTAGCATTTATTGAGGTTATACCCACATCTGTGTTCACATAAGATCCCCCACTTGCTTCTTCTTAAATCACAAGCTACTGGCAAATAATTGATCATGTAGCTGAATTGTTGTTGTATTTACATATATATATATATATATATATATATATATATATATATATATATATATATATATATATATATATATATATTTGTTTGTTTGTAATGTTGGAAAATGCTGGCATTTTTAGTTCAGGGGGTTGGTATCTGGGTGTTTAATTACATCTTTAATGGAATTTAAACCGATAGAATAGAACGAAAAACAATCTACCTAAGGAACACATATTGAGTTTTTGTTGTGTTTACAGCATGTTCAAAGTGTCCTGTTGGAACCAAGCCAGTGGTGGGTTTTGAGTATAAGTGGTGGAACAGGATGCCCAGTAACATGAACAGTTCAGTCTATAGACTAGAGTATAGTGGTATTTAGCCTAAATACACACTCAGGAACTCACAGAAACTCACTTTTTAACACTTTTAGGTAGATTAGTCTATTCAGCCAACTTTTGAACTCTGGTAGAAAAAGGGTGTGGTGGTGGAACCACGTGCCATACAGAAACACAAATCCACGATGCCATGCTGAGGCAGGATTAAAGATGACAGACAAGCACTTTCTAGTTAAGATGACACTAATTTAGGGAGGGTCAACTTGTTCTTTTTGTTCCAAGAATTCCCCCTGGCTAGCAACACACCTCCCGTATGTGGAGTGGCATGACAAAGCATGTTAAGAGCATGGTCTTGTAAAAGTGATTCTTCAGTCTTCAGATTTTTCCGTCTTCAACCCTCGTTCCTGCCCACATATTTCTCTCCCATAAAAAAATTTATCCTCACACTGCTTGCTTTATTGAGCTTTCACATTGCACCTGGTAGCCGATTACTTGACATGTTACCACGTCGAGTTTACGTTATAAGGAATTGTTATAGCACCAGCGGTCACTTTTTATGTAAATCAGACAAGAGTATATACAAACACTGACAATTCTAATCTTTGTTAAGTTATGAGTGTTAGAAATGATGGCACCCACCATCATGGACTCTAATAAACATTGTGGAACATGAAAAAGGAAATGTACAAACAATTGTCAAAAGTGTCATCAATAAGATGTGAAGATTGTTAGTGTGTGGGTGGGGTCTGGACAGTGGTTGCCTATGTGTGGTGTTGGGTTGGAGTCGAGAGTGTGTTGGATTGGTTTAGTGTTTGGACAGTCCGTATAGGGGTATTTATTTAAGATGTGGTATATTGGGAGGTTAATTAGAGGTTTGAGCAATATGTTATTATTTAGAAAATTGGTTATTGTTTATTGACTTGGAGAACATGGACAGTGTACATGGTTGCTTTGGTTTATGGATTAGCATGGTGTTGGCCATTGTGGTGGGTGAGACTGGTGTTGTATCTGATTAGCATGTGGGTGGAAGTGGTCTGGGGTTGGGTTTGATGTTTGGTCAGTGATAAAGGCTAGATGAGGAAATAGTATAAATTGTTAGGTTTGGTTTGAAGTTTAGTAAACTATTTAAATGGGCAATTGTGTATTGTTTGTGCATTGTATATTGTGTATATGTTTGGTGTTTGATTACTGTTTGGAGTGTGTTTGATTGTGTGTATTTGGTCATTGTTCATGTGATGGTTGGCTTATTACTTGGGTAATGTGTGGCTGAAGCCTGTGTGGTGTTATGGCATATAGTTTGTGGAGTTGCACTGAAGAAAGGAGAGTGTATGTGGGTTGGATCAGTCTAGCATTTCAGAGCTTATTGTTTGGGAAAATTGTGTGTGGTTGGTTTGGTGTTTAAAGGGTGTGCAGATGGTTGAGTGCTCAGACAATTTCTAGGTGGGGTGAGTTTTTTGGTCACTTGTGAACGTGCTTTTGTTGTTTGGTGTGTGTGTGTGTCTGTGTGTGTGTTTAGTGTGTGGATTTTGTATGTTGTATTTGGTTTTGGTATTTGGGTACTGTGTGTGACATTGCTTTGGTGTTTTAGCAGTGTGAATATGTCGGAAAGGTTTTTCCATTTACCAGTGGGTAGAGCTTATTGAAGGCAATGTGTTGGAGTTGTTCTGGTCGCATTGTACACAAAGTTTTCTTACAAATATGAGCTTTTACAGAAAAACTGTTACCTATTTCTTTCACATTTTTTCTTTCTCCTTCTCTCTCCCTCTCTCTCACACTTTTGCATACACCCACTCAAAAGAACATGCTGAAAACTCTTGTGGTATTAATACCTTTAGAGCAGATCCATACGCACATCTGTCCCCTGTAAGAGCTGACTATGAAGTGCACTTCTGCCAGGCTAAAGTTAACTGTGTGTGTGTGTTTGTGTGTGCGTGTGTGTGTGTGTGTGTGAAAGAGAGAGAGAGAGAGAGAGAGAGAGAGAGAGAGAGAGTCTGCCTGCAATGCTGAGCAATGCTGCAGGGAGGCTGTCAGGGCCTCTGGAAATATACTAATAATGCACATACATGCGCACACACACACACACACACACACACACACACACACACACACACACACACAAAGTAATGATATTCAAGCAAACAAAAGAAAAAATAGCACTCTTTTACAAGTTCTGTCCAAGTCGTCAAATACTGCAATTACCCTAATAATAGTGTATGAGTGTAGAAATTATACATAGCTGACAGATAATTCGAAACATAAAAGAAAAGCAAAAAGAGAGAAACCCCCTTTTAACTGTACAAATTTATTTCCCTTTTATCAGCCAAAGAAAACTCATAAAAGGAAAGGAAAAGACCAACCATCAGTTAAAAAAACTCACTTTTACTCACTGAGTGTTCGTATGCATCATTTCCTTCAAACAGGAGACACATTTAAGAGTGTGTATCAAACCACACACTCTGCCTTAACCAAAAGCAGATGGAAAAACTCTTTTATCACTCCTTGGTTAATCAGAATCTACCTTTAATGCAGCCCCACAAATAAAGGCTCCTTGTACACATACATTCACCCCCTCCCCTTCAGAGCTGTCTCATCAGTTGAAAGGGCAGACATCCCCTCATCTTAGGGTAATTGAAGGCAGAAACGCATGGAAAAAAGGTGATAGATGGGTTTAACACGCACACACACGCTCACGCACATGTACATGCCTAGTTCAGTTAAAGTAGCAATCCCACTTCTAACATCAGATGATGTCTGCAGGTGGGCCATTTACAGTTTCCACGGAAACGCCCACCTGGGAAATCACCATTACCCACATGTTCACCCACACACACATACAGACAGACACACACACATGCTCTTTCACTCACACACACATATATAGCACCTGAAATGAGTTGTGCTAAAAATAGTAATTTCATTTAATATACTGCCAAAAGGTATGTGGTCAAAAAGATAACAGCATATGGGCTCTCTTAGCACTAGCATCCACCTATAATCCCGTATGATGACAGTCCTTTTCTTCATCTTGTGCCACTAGTGCCCTTGTCAGCATGGACATTTAATTACTCCACTGCTGTTCCAAGCCAGCTCCCTTTGCTTCCTCCTCCTCATACTTTATTTCATTCTCTGTGCAATCATTTAACTTCCCCTGCTTTGGCAAATTTGTATCTTACCAATAAAACCTTAAAATCTTAAATCAAACTTGATTAGACAAGAAGAAAATGCTAAAACATTAGTCGACTGAATAAAAAAAACTGTGTTAATTTAAAAAAGAATTTTTTTGTTGTTAAATACTTAAATTGATAAATATTTGTGGGCACCTAAACATATTTATATGTGCTCTTTGAGCATCCCATTCCACATTTCCACATTTTCACTTCCACTTCTGGGAAGATGTTCCACTAGATTTCGAAGTGTGCTTATGGAGATTTGTGCTCATTCAGCAACAAGGGTTTTAGTAAAGTCAGGTACTGATGTAGGGTTAAGAGGCCTCGGGTGCAGTCAGCGTTTCAATTCATACCAAAAGTGTTCAGTTGGGATGAGGTCAGAGCTCTATAATAGGCTATTCAAAGGTTTCCACTCCAACCCATGTAGATCATATCTTCATGGAGCTAGACTTACTGAGGAACAAGTCTTACTGAGACTCTAGAATGCCTGTCATATCTCTGTGTGTAATATTTGGATATGTGAATAAAACATTAATTCTCTGCAGGCTCTAGGTTTACACAGGTGGATTCAATGGTCGTGTGTCTATCTGACAGTAGGAATGTGTATAATACAGTACTTGTTGTGTTGCTAGACCTCAACAACTCACATATAAATATGAAAATACATACAGAAATCCAAAACACACACTTACAATTACACTTACACTAGTCTGTTTTTTTTTCTTATAATTCTGTACTATACTACTAAAGTTACTACAAAGAACTGGTACATTGTAGTTCAATGGTTACTTAAGTACTAAAATCACTACATACAGTACATTAAATTGTACATTAAATTACCGTGTACATTGCCAAATGAACAGAACAGAAAGATACTTACTACAGTTGTACAGCTATATAATTACTCTTCTGAGTTATTTACTATACTACTCTAGTTACATGATAGTTACTTGATTACTTAAATTAAGAGTAGGCCTGGAAAAAAAAGATTCACTGACATCATTATGGAGCCTCTACAGCCTTAGAAGCAGCTACACTGACCTCAGCCCTGCAAGAGACGTGCAGCAAGAAAGTCTAATTTGCTGTTTATATGTTTCTATAAAAACTCATCTCTGTTGAAAACTGTGGTGATTTTTACCACAGACTGTGTCTTTCCTCACGGCTTGACTGTGTGTCCTGTGACCTCTTTTAGCAAATAATCACAGTATTAACCAGATTCCGGCCAACATTAGCCAAAATCCAAAATAATGCTAAAAATCCTAAAAAATAAACTTGTTGGTATTGGAAGTATTAGCATTGTGAAATAATCTGTACAGCTGTATGTACGTTTGTTGCTAATCGTATATTAACTTATAGTGGCAAAAATACAAAAAAGTGCATTTCACAGATTATAACAGCATTATACAGGTTGATGTAGTTAATCAATGTGTGTGTGTGTGTGTGTGTGTGTGTGTGTGTGTATTGGTATTCATGGTCACTCTGAAGGAATGCAGGCAGGAATTCTCTTTATTGTCTGATCTCTGCCTCGCTGAGCACTATTCTTTTTCTCACACACAAACTTGTTCTTTCTCACACACACTGTTCTCAATGCTTCAATGCTGTACCACCCACCACCCCCCCACCTTCTTCTACAGGAGCCAGACCTTCATTTTTTATTTTTTTTTTAGCACTGTACCCTGTATCTCATGCCATGTGATTTAAACCACCCCATTAATGTAAGCAACAGCCTGGGCTCACCTGACTCCCTCTAGCCCCACCTGAGTTTCATGTGTTTGAGTGCTAACTCAAATACTCCTAGCATAAAAATATAAACAACATTTAGATTAGGGTGACCCTATAACGTAACCTGAGCCGTAACAAGTGTGATGTGTAATAAAGTGTGATGTGAATTTAACATGCTTTTACATTTATCCTTTGAGTGATCAGAAGTTTTAGCATATGCCAGGGTACAACAGGGCATGTTTCCTCAGCACCACAGTTACTAGAAAAGAACACTGTAAATCACAATGGTGGTGTTGCTGATCAAGCAAGATGTGATGCTTCACTAATTGCAATTGCTATAATAATTACTGCTCTGCTGCAATAGTACACTACAAGTGTACGATTTTGCAAACACAATTACAATGGCATAATAGAGACACCATATTAGAGTTACCATATTAATACAGTGAGACAAGAACATCTGTTACTACATATTTACAATTCCAACACTACTACATTTACTAGAGTTATAATGATGCAATAGTAGCTAATGACAATTTGATATGCTTGCCAAATCTTTTTTGGAAAAACCTCTGTAGATCACTTGCATCCTTTGTTGAAAAGGAGTCTTATTTACAAAATAACAGAATTAGCTTGGACTGGAATGATGTGCACACACACACACACACACACACACACACACACACACACACACTCACATACTCACACAGAGAGACACACGCACACAACATACACTCACACAGAGACACACACACACGGTGTGACAGGCAGCTTCTCTCATTAAGGGTTACTAGAGAGAAGACTCCAGCTCGCCCTGTCTTTTTTTCATCCAGATGCTACAATGTACACACACACACACACACACACACACACACACACACACACACACAGCAGGTCTTCTCTAGCAACTTTGATAATTTACAGAGTGCCCTCTGCATACACATTTTTTCCTTACTTTTCCACGTTTGACAGAACTGACAGAACATATAAGACAACATGGAATGCTGCATTTGTGACATGCAAGAGTATCATAGCATATACTGAAGTTACTACACAACCACAGTATGTCACTTACCACACTACACTAATGCAGAAGTGTAATCCAGATGTGTAACAGGTTCTAGCACTGTTGTAGTGAAGTTTTTATGATACACTGGTGCAAGTAACAATTTCTAGCATAACAAACCCACATAAACACTACATTACTACATTAATACAGTAGTTACAACACTATAAAGGTTTGATGGCTGCCACAACACTGTATTACAAGTACCTTATTACACAGCCTAAGTTCCTACAGTAGAACAATACTACAGTTACTACAGTCGTACACTGTTTCAAAGTCTATAATACAGTGTAATAGTTATCACACTATTACAGTCACTACTCTGCTGGGCTGCTATAGTGCTATGTTAACTAGAGGCAACCCCTAACAACTGTTAACAGATGTTCAAGCTCTTTATACTACCAATGTTCAAACAAACCGTATAAGTCATATATAACACACCATAAATGACTCGTGTTAACAAGCATGACTTGGCTGATCTACACTAACAAAAGGAAAAGAAACAAAAGAACTTCTGTCTCACACACCCCCTAACCAATCCCTACTCCCCTTCTAGGCACCATGCACGCATACACACACACATACACACACACACACACACACACACACACACACACACACACACACACACACACACACACACAAACTTCCTCACTTCTTGCTTAGAGGTGCCCTGGGGCGATTACCCATTAAGGGTGTATACAGGATTCAGGTGTGTGTGAGGAATTCAGGAGGAGAGAGAAAAATAAAGATTGACAGGTATTGGATTACTGAAGCGCCTCAGGGTGGCACTAGTTAGAGCATGGACGATTTCTAGTGACAGACACTCAATACTACACACACACACACACACACACACACACACACACACACACACAAACACACAAATGATATATGACTACTTGACATCTTACACAATCTGTCTTAATATCACTCTCATCGTGTAAATGCAAAGCTCAGATCAGTGTCATTTTTGGTAGTGGCATACCTAAATTAACTTGAACTGAAATGATTTGCTTTGATACACACACACACACACACACACACACACACACACACACACACACATGTCGTGACAGGCAGCTCTTCTCATTAGGGGTTACTAGAGCGAAGGCTCCAGATAGCCCTGTCTTTTCTCATCAGATACTATTCTCAGATACTGCAATGTGCACACACACACACACACACACACACACACACACACACACACACACACCAACAGCATCTCTCCATGTCCGATCTTCTCTAGCATCTTCTATTATTTACAGAGTGCCTGCTGCATGCACACTTTTTAACTTTCATAGGGCACTAGTCAGAAGGAGAAACACACACACACACACACACACACACACACACACACACACACACACACACACACACACACACACACACACAAACAAAATCAATTAAGAATACATACACTTGGATGCTCCACAAGAGTTGCGTGGGTACTCACACTCATGTACACACACACACACACACACACACACACACACACACACACACACACACAGTTTTGATGAGCGTTATCTAATTCACAATGACTGCCCTGCTCCATTACCCACAATCCTTAATGCTTTTTTAATGTGTGTCTCACTCACTCTCTTGCTTTCCTGCCACTCTCTTCACTAGAACCTGCATCATTAAAAAATTTTTATGAATGTGAAAAAAGGTGATCGGTGTTCTTCGTATTTATTTTTCTTTGACAACTTTAAAGCAAAAAACAAATGAATTAAAGTGATTATATATAACAATAACTGCAATTATTATGCAGTGTAATGTTAAAAAACAGCGGTGCAAGAAAGTAGAAAACAACATAGCTAGCTAGATAATTTACCAAACCGCTCTAGAAAATATCAACTAGCATCCTGAATCCTGAATGAATCAAGAAAAATCTTGGGAAGTTAATTAAATAAGAAAATTTCACAAAACACAACATTTTAATTCCAACAAGACTTAAGTCACATAGTAGAATTATTAAAATATTTTCCAAATTATACAAATTCATTTTCACTCAGTCATTTTTAGCAAAACAGAACAGTACATGATAAAACAATATTGGAATCGTAAGTGTGCAGTTTTACTGAATATCAGCACATAAAATTTCGTCTGCACGTAATAAGTCTGAGTATGCTGAGTATAAATATAATATCAAGTGACTAACCTTTTAGAACAACTAACAAATCGATTTGGTTAATTAATAAAAACGGGGGATGTGGTATCTCAGTGATCAAGGATTTGGATTACTGATTGGAAGGTTGCTGGTTCAAGCCCCAGTATTGCCAAGGTGTCACTTTTAACCCTTTAACCCTTGTTGCAGTGGTGCTTTATCATGGCTGACCCTGCACAAAATAATTTCACTGTGCTGAAATGTACATGTATAAAGCAACTTTACCTTTCAAAAAAGCCACAGCGAGAGTAGAGCGTTAATTATTGCTAGGTAAACAAAAGACTGACTGACATCTTGTGCAAAAAATACAAAGTGATATAAACAATGAAATTCTCAGTATATACAAATAAAACTCAATTGAATTGAAATAGAATTAAAATAAACCAATATCAATTTTGTTTTATTAAATACCGCTACTCTCAGAAATGCTGGACCGGAAGTGGTTGTTGCAAAACAATTGTGTTCCATAGACTCAAAAAAAATAAATTGTACAGTATGTGCTGTTTTCACATCCTATTTCACATTTTGTTATAATAACCTCTGCTCTTCTGGAAAGATGTTTATATTAAATTATGAAGTGTATTTGTGGAGATTTGTGTTCATTTAGCCACAAAGTCAGAATCAAAGTCAGGTACTGATGTAGAGTGAAAAGGCCTGGGGTGCAGTCTCCGTTTCAATTCATCCCAAAGCTGTTCAGTTGAGTTGAGGTCAGAGCTCTATAACAGCTCACTCAGGACCTTCCACTCCAACCCACATAAACCATATCTTGCTGGAGCAGGTTTGGGTCTACTAGTTTCTCCTAGAAAATGTAATGCTACTGCATCCAAAGACAACCTATACAATTGTCTGCCCCCAACTTTGTGGTAACAGTTTATAAACACATATGGTTGAAAAGGTCAGTCTATATTGTATAGAATCATTATATTCAATTTAGTTGAATTTCAATTAAATAGGCAAACATTTCTGAAGAAAGTTTCACTCATATGTTTCTCTCTGTATATTTCAGTCTAACTCAGTTTAGTCCAACTCCCCAGTGCTACACACAGACACACACACACACACACACAATGTGGTGTCATGATGTATTCAGCTCGCTGTCACATAGATTTAAAGACGATTGGGAGCACGGCCCTGAAAAAACAATCCAGTTTATTTATGAAGTGACCTTACAATTGGACCCTCTCATCTACTTTCAGTCTGACATGATTAATCTTTCTCACTCATTCAATACTAAATAGAGATTACTCGCATCCCCCTCTGCCTCACACACACACACACAAACACACACACACACACACACACACACACACACACACACACACACACACACACACACACACACACACACACTTACACTTTGTTCTGTCAGTAAATTTATCAAACCACAAGAGCAGCCATATAAAACACAGTGAGTCACGAATGAATATGCATGAGGTTTAACTATTTAACTTACACAAACAAACACACACACACACACACACACACACACACACTCCCTGTTTTTTAATTAACATTGCTTAGTTATCTCCACCCTTAGCTTACGTACATGCTACACCATATGGAACACTCCAATACCAGCACACACACTGCCACACATACACACCCACTCACACACACTTTCGCATGCCTGTGGGTGATGCTTAATGAAATTGCTCCTATGTAGAGGTTTGCTGGCCAGTAAACAAACAATTACTGATTAGCACAAACACAAACACACACACACACACACACACACACACACACACACACACACACACACACACACACACACACACACCACAGTGGTTCTCTGTAGGCTTTTGTAATACAAACAAAAGCTATAACAACACTCTCTGTGATTTACACAACACATGCGCACACAAACACTCGAGATGTACACTCTGTATGTCTATTGTGTATATCTGTAGCATACACACGTAAATTTGCATGTTTATCACATTACCTAAAAACTACCCACAATGCAGTAGGAGAGAGTGAGAGAAAAAGTGTGTGTGTGTGTGTGTGTGTGTGTGTGTGTGTGTGTGTGTGTGTGTGTGTGAGAGAGAGAGAGAGAGAGAGAGAGAGAGAGAGAGAGAGAGAGAGAGAGAGAGAGAGAGAGAGGAGATAGTACTATAAAAGGTTATGAAAAAGACTATAGTCAAAACACACACAGACACACACACAAACACAGTTTCCATTAGACCAGCTCCAAAAGCAACATGCTTTACTTCTCTCTTCTAATACTTCCTTATCTTAATGTATCTATCTCTTCTCTTCTTTCCTTTTTAAGTCAAGTCACTAAAATTGTAACACTCTTAATTATAGTTACAAGCACACACACACACACACACACACACACACACACACACAGACCCCTGTCACAACTCCAGTTCACTAGTACAGATTCTTTCAACCTCTATCATGTTCAAAGCACATACCCAGAGTGTGTGTTCAGTTCTTTGAATGTGTTCATAAGCAGGATCTGCTGCAGTGTGCAGTTATGGCTGATGCGGTGATTCCTGATCGGGGCTTTAATTTGCACACTGGGGCTTCTGATGCATCCTAATAGGTGCGCAAGTGCTAATCTTACACACGCGCCGACAAGAAACGCTTGTCATAAAGCACATCACCTGAACTCCTATGATCAAAGCCCAGACCTTCTTTTCAAAGGAAACTTGAAAAGGCTGTATTCGGAATCGACTCATATTGGTTTTACAAGCTTGCAGTTGAATGGTGATTGGCAAAAGCTGAAAAGAGTGTTTTTGGTTATGTACCTGAAAACAGTGTCATGTTTTTACATATTCTCTATTAAGGATTTAATTGTGGCCATATTATGTAATGATCCACTCCAATGAAGTGCTGTAACAAGTACAAAGTGTCCTAAATTATTGATGTGCAGTGAGATATGGTAGAGAGAATTGAGAAGATTGAGAAAAGTGGTCAGCTGCATCCCATACCCGGCCATGAGGCATGGATACACCATGATTAGTAACGAAGTAAATGTAATTCAAAGAAGTGGGGGGGAAATATGCAAAAGATAAAGGTGTGTATGCAACTTTATCATCTCGTTATGAGGACAGTATAAGCTAATGCATTTAATAAAATAGGCTAATAGCTTTATATCATTTAGGCTATGCTGTGTTGCCTGCTATGCTTTTATGCATAGAGCAACAATATTTCTTTTAGCTTGTATAACATTATAATTTATAGTATTTGTTTTATCATAATGTGTGTAGCAAAAAACAATTACAGCCTAACTAGTCTAGTTGGATTGTAGTTAACCTAGCACTTATTGATTTGGGGACCTTTAGTTGAGGTGATATCATAAAGCTTTATTTAGCATTTTCTCTCAACTCAACTGATTCTTACTTGTTACAGCACCTGTGGCCTTATTTGTGTGATTATTTTAATAGATATCAATCAGTGTTTGACTTATTAATATAATTTTATTAATAGATTGATGTGTTAAGTACAACAAGTCTTTTCACATAAACTGAGTTGATTAAGTGAAAGTCTTTTGATAGAAATCATAATAAGACATTATAGCCATAATTAATTATAGTACTTGGATACCTAAGCACATTTGAATACAAATACCTTTGTACTTTTACTCAAGTAAAAGTTTAAAGGGAGCACTTTTACTATTACTGGAGTCATATTTTACCTACTGTATCATTACTTTCACTCAAGTACATGCTTTGTATACTTCATCCACCACTCCTGAGCATTATTATTTTTGGGCATTATGGTTTTTAATAAAGACATAATGATAAAATGATGGCTAAGCAATTATCAGTAGCAACCATAATAAAGTGTAATATCAGCACATGCCTACTTTCCAACATACCTCTGTTCCTTCAATGTTCACACAAGTGGCCACTTGCTATTTGAAAAGAACTGAATGCCCTAGAGCTACATCACACCTGGAACTGCACCACAAAACACCTGTCCAAACAGCTGTAAGCAGACAAACAGCCTCAAAAACATGGACGAGCTACATGTAATGATACTTTGTACGTTTAGGCATTAATCAGTTTTAGGCAACACATACCGTACAGTCCACAGTCTACAATACATTCTCAGATCTTTTGCCAGGAAGTAACTGAGATGTTGAGGACCCCAAAAAATGTCTCATTGATAGGAGTGACCTTGACTTCAAGTGACACCCGGGTGAGCTTAAGAGTGGGCTGTTCAAATTCAAACGCACACTGGGTGCATTGTAGGACGATCAGGATCTATAAGAAACCATTGTGCCTGCATGCCAGAATCTTTACGAGGCCATAGAAAGTGCAGAAAAGAACACAGTCGGTTATAATGAACTCAGACTGGAGCCTCAAGTCCAAACAGCTGGAGCTCAGCAGGGACATTTACATTCAAACGGTTAGAAACGTGTTTCCACTATGCCACAGTTCTACAGATACCGAAGTTACAGAAAAGGCGAAAGAGTTCTGGGACTCCTAAGAAATAAGTGGTTCCTTGATTCCTTGTTTCACATTTACATCCTCTAGAAGTAATGTAAACTACATCGTATTTGCAGCTACATCGTTTCAGTGTTCATGAAAAAAACAACTAAATTTGAAAAAACAGCTCAACTCGAGTTTATTATTCAAAAGCATAGATCAATCAGTGATGTTTTGTATGCAAAACTCCACGCAGTAAATTTTTCTAGTCCATAGAAAATGCATCCCAAGAACTAAAACATCCCTCAGTTTCTATTGTAGAAATGAGGGCATTTGCTTTAAATACTTGAGTATGCACTTTAATTATAGGCTGTTTGGGGCGGGGCTTCTAATCGCCAGAGTACTTACTCGTTACAACATTCCTTCTGAACTGTGGATTGATTGCACAATTCTGTCAATTTTGACATAAAGGTTTTCAAATCTGCAGGAATCTCAATTCGCTAGTTTTTTTTTTTTTTTTTACAAAATTTTGTTATATATGCCAATCCAGAGGAACAGTAATGCAGAAAAACATACTACAAACAAGGAGCAGAGCTTGCATAAGAAGATCGTTAGTCATGCAGGACAGCACACAAAATGTTTTTAGCGCAGGCACTCACACTCCAAAGGTGAGCTAATTACAGAGCCACATTGTTTGCCATAGCTTTCCTATGAACGTTTTTTTTTTTTTTGGATTATTAATAAACATAACATTCCTCTGCTAAGAGTTACAAACATATAAACAGGAAGAAACATGACAAATTGACTATGTTACCCAGCATGTTTCTTTCAAATGGAGACCACATTGTGCAGATAGGGATGGTTCCACACCAACAGTCTAAAGATCCATGAATTTACCAAGCAACTCAAGAACTTTGAGGATGGACTTGGACTGTATTTAATATAAACAGTCTACTACAAAGGCTCAGGACAACAGTTTGCATGAGCAGTTCTGCATTTTAAGGGCCTATCACTTAACAGCTAAACAATGATAGAACTTTAATGAATAGACATTCAGGGCCACCCAGATGTGGATGGGTTCCCTTTTGAGTCTGGTTCCTCTCAAGGTTTCCTCAGGCTATCGCTGGGAGTTTTTCCTTGCCACAGCCGGCACTGTCCCACTCATTAGAGATAAACTTACAATTATAAGGATACAATATTGGCACCACACTTACACCTCTATAAGTGATTTATCTGTGTAAAACTGCTTTGAGAATATGTCCTTTGTTAAAAAGTGCTATATAAATATAAATGAATTGTAATGTAGTGCTGTGACTGGATAGCTTCAAGAGAACAAAGGGATCATGCTTATGGACCACTCCCCATAAGCATGAACGAATTCACACTTTAGTAAGAACAACAAAAACTGAGTCTGGGGAAAAAACAGCAGTGTGGAAGCAGACTGAAAGGTTACTCAGTGTCTAAAAAAAGGTCCTTAGAATGTAAAAGTGTAGGAAAAAGTATTCAATGCGGATTAAACCATTGAAAAAAGGTCTGAATAGTTAACCTGCAATTCTTCAATGACAAACTTGTGAAGACAAGCGTTATCAGCTTTTTTAATTAATCATACATTTTAGGAGCAATTCCAGTGTCAAAAGAGAACAGGAAACACTTGTAGGAAATTAAATATTTAAACATATATATATATATATATATACACACACACACACACACACGCACAGATTCACCATCAGTGCCGTTTTTTTTCTCTGTAACAGCTGGGTAACAGACAGCGCTAAGTGCTCCTGAGGTCTAGGAGATTGATATGGACTGTGTGTTTGTGTGTGTGTGTGTGTGTGTGTGTGTGTGTGTGTACGATAAAGGGGAGCGAAAATTAATCTGGGGTCTGATACCCCCCTTCGGGATCAGCTCAATTAACGACCCATACCGGCTGAGGCACCAAACTAAAAGCCAACCGCTCCCTCCCTCTTTTCCTTTACACCCACTCCCTTCCTTTCTTCCTTTCTTTTTTCCCCCTTTCTTTATCTGCACCATTAATACACCTCCGATCACACTCTTTCTCTTTCTGTTGTTTCCAAGAGGTGAGGTGAGGGAACGGAAGGGAAATAGAGAAGAGAAGAGAAGAGAAGAGAAGAGAAGAGAAGAGAAGAGAAGAGAAGAGAAGAGAAGAGAAGAGAAGAGATTGTTGTTTGATGTAGGGGGTCACTGTGTGTAAGTGTGCGTGGAAAATCAGACAGAGCTACTGAATGACAATCCAGAACCGTGTGTGTGTGTGTGTGTGTGTGTGTGTGTGTGTGTGTGTGTGTGTGTGTGTGTGTGTATATGTCCATCATGTGCTTTGCAGCTGTACTAGCAAACTCTGTTCCAAAAGCTCAGAGTGAACGTTTATAACCACTAACTAAAGCTCAATGTAGAAAACACACTCTTGGCAAATCCTAACACAAACACACACTGATACACTCACACACTCATCATACACACCTACAGACCAAGTCCAGCAGCCAGACTGCTTCTATTAATCTATGGAAGGACTGCACTGATTTTTGAAGAACAAAGTGATGACTCTAGCAATGGCCATGTTGTAAAGTTTAAAGGTAAAAGAACAGTGTGTTGATTCGCTCCAACACACACACAATACAAGAACTTTTAGAGCTATAGTTTCAAACTCAACACAGCTCCTTCACAACTTATGGCCACATTAAAATCAATTAGCAGTCATTATAAAGCACTCCAAACAATAATTAACACTAAAGGCAAGTAGAAGAAACAGTGCTTTTTGATTACAGAAGGCAGAATGAAGTCAGGAGCACACACCCGGATTCTGCTCTCATCCTTCTTTACACACACTGAGCTTTTGTTCACCATGCACCACTCTGCAATTAGCTTAACTGAGTTATTTTAGCATTTAGCACATAACACATACACACATGCCTCTAAACACATGCATACACCCACTGACACACACACACACGTGTCCACCATCAAGCACTTCATGCAATGCAGCCAGAAAAATAGTAATTAAGCGTACACACAGTCAGCTGTGTTTATAGCCAGTAAAAGAATGCCATGTTATTTAAGTGGAGAGACTGAAAGGACAAAGTCATACTGTCTCAGGCAAAGGCCTCTGTGTGTGAGCATGTGTGTATGTTTTAAAGGAGTAGTCCAGCATTTTTTTTGTAAATCAATCTACCAGCCTCATCTTTGGCGCATGTGAAGTCACCAGGCATCAATTTGACACTTTTTTCCAGAGAAAAGAACAGAAAAGCTATTAATAAAATATACAGAGGAAGTAAACGTCTAAGGGGTTTTGAAAAAAGAAATATTTGTGTGAAACATTTGTAATTAGATTAAATAAAAAAAAAAGAAGTAAACCATAAACTAAAATCAACCAATGTGTGTATTTGTGTCAATGACAACCCATGCTTACTTTCTCCTTAAACCTTTACAAAATATGAGGAATAACACACAATGTGGCATACGGTTAGGGGAACAGTAGACATGGTGGTGTCATGAGGTTACTATGTACACACAGTTGCTCTGAATTTGACTATTTTCCTGTACCACAACTTCCTAAGTGTTTTATCCCTCGTAGACCACAGCATTCAAATATCCAAAAAATAATTTATTAATAAATAGTTACTTTTGGTGTTATGGAGACAGGCTACTTTATGTTCTTACAAATATTATAGCAGCTATAAATGGTCTTTCCTTCTTCAGTTTTTCTAATTCTCTATCTCTTTTAAGTTAATAAATACAAAATAATTATAATAAAATAAAAAAAACATAATAATAATTCTTTTCCATGAAGGTTCTCCTGTAACTGAGACTATTACTAGAAATTCCTTCCATTAAGCTTCACCATATCTAAAGTGATAATGTTTTTCCTGTACCACCATTTCCTCAAGTGTTTTCCCTCTTACACAACAGCATTCAATTACTCATAAATTAATTATTCAATAAATAGTTACATTTAATGCAATGGAGACAAGTTACTTTCTGTTTATACTAATATTATAGCAGCTATAAATGGTCTTTCCTTCTCTATTATTGTTTCTCCATAACTAATAATGGTTTGTCATGAAGTTTCTTCTGTAACTGACACTAAAACTGGAGACTCCTTCCATAAAGCTTCACCATATCATTATGATAATGTTTTGCTTTGTTAGTAAATAATAAATAATAATAATAATACAGTGATAGATAGATAGATAGATAGATAGATAGATAGATAGATAGATAGACAGACAGACAGACAGACAGACAGACAGACAGATAGATAGATAGATAGATAGATAGATAGATAGATAAGTTTGGCCAATCAGATTGAAGTATTCAACAGCACTAGGGTAAACAAAAAAGTAGTTATAACATAAACTACTACGAGCTCTTGGAATGCAGTTCCTCATGTCAGTAATCTGTCATATATTTCATTAAAAACGTATCAAATTTTGATGATGACAGCCTTTTGATTTTTGCGCAGACACGAGAACGACTTTCACTTGTTTTTTTCTCGTTCTCCTGTTGCGATAAAGAAAAGTCAATATCACCCTGGCAGAAAAGAGTAAATATTTCAGACAATACAACTTGAGAGAGATCCCAGATTTACTGCACACTATCTCTTTCTCTCTCCATTCACACAGACATAAACACACACTTCTCTCTTTATCCCTCTCTCACTCTTATTTGTCCACACAGGCATTGTGTCTGTGTCCCAGTATGGAGTTAAAGGGACATCTCTGGACAAACTATAGAAGCACGGGATGCATAACACATACTCACGCACACAACAGATCTCACACCACATGAAGTGAAGAAAAAAGTGCAAAGATAGAACATTGTGTGTCAAATAAAATAGGGAATGCAGGTAAGAGGAAAAGTGTGTACCTGTTTCAGAGAAAAAAGAAACACATTGACTGCATACAAGCCAAAAAAAAAAAAAACAGATGGTTCCACATTTCAGATGCCCACTCTCATAATCTCAATAACTCTGCCCTCTTCAGTGTAGTTTTTAATAATGTGAAGAAGTATTATATGTTTACATATTTACAGGTGTGTGTGTGTGTGTGTGTGTGTGTGTGTGTGTGTGTGTGTGTGTGTGTTTTCAGATTTTCTATTTTTCTGAGACCATATGAATTTTCTGAAATACAATTCAATAGTTCATTTACATTTAATAGTACAATTCAATAGAGAATCACACACACACACACACACACACACACACACACACACACACACACACACACATACAGCTATTCTAGAAGGAACCAATAAAATCCTTTCTCACCTTTGTACTGCTAATCTTTCACAGGAAGTATGAATGAGCAAGTGAGTCAGTGATTGTGTGTTTGTGTGTGTGTGTGTGTCCTCAGCCGAGTGCCGCTGCGTTTCTGACAGGTGCCATGGTCCCGTAGACTCCAGGGGAACGACAGGCTCTCTCTCCCTCACACACTCTTCCTCTCACTATTTAAGAGGTGTATGAAAGAATTGAGATAGCACTCAACTGCTGCTGTACTCTGTGTGTGTGTGTCTGTGTGTGTGTGTGTGTGTGTGTGTGTGTGTGTGTGTGTGTGTGTGTATATATATATATATATGTGTGTGTAAAAGTGCAGAATTCCAAGGGTCCTTCTGGAAAACACGTCTTATTGTTCCTTCTTGCTTCTTTCTTTTTTTCTGTCCCAGAAATGAATGGTCCCACGCACTGCACTTTTTTTTTTCTTTCTCAATAGCAATATCTAGTTTTTCAGTTTTTGTTGTTGTTGTTCTGAGTCCCCAGTTCTTTGTGCACCACTTGATGTATTGGGTGCATTAGACTCCTCTGTCGCCACGTCTGACTCTACTTTGGCTCTTGCGCCGTCTGACTTGGTCCCTGCTACTGCAGAGCACTCCTGCTCTCTCTCTCTCTCTCTCTCTCTCTCTCTCTCTCTCTCTCTCCATTCCTCCCACTCTCCCTCCCTTTCACACTTCCACCCCTCCTTCTTTGGGCCACTCCTTCTTCGATGGCAGGCTGCTCTGGGTGGAGACTGGACTAAAGTGAATGACTGCATCTCTCTCTCTCTCTCTCTCTCTCTCTCTCTCTCTCTCTCTCTTTCTTTCTCTTTCAGTGCAGGCCTGGGATGCTGAACTTCCATATGTTTGTGTGTGAATCTGTGTTTGTGCGTATGGGTGTTAAATGTAGAACATTCTGCTAATACCGGCAGTTGTCTTCTATATGGTACCTAAGTAACACCACACTTTTTTAAATGCTTGTGTGCATGTGTGTGCGTGTGTGTGTGTGTGTGTGTGTGTGTGTGTGTGTGTGTGTGTTAACCCGATATCCACAACCTGTGAACGACTGTTTAATAGATGGTTCGATTCAAGCACAGAGTTAATCATTTACTTGAATGCATTCTCAAGGCGCATGTGCAGATACATACACAAATACACACATATAAAACACACACGTCATTTTGCACACATCGACCAATGAATCTTTCTAGCATTTGTTAGATAAATGCAAGGTGGACCTCAAACATAAGGATAGTAATCATACATATTTTATTGATTTCATATGCCTCACATGTTGCACCGTAGAAATAAAATACTTATTTATTTAATGTGGTTACACACTTTGCAAAATCCAAGAATGCATTATGCTGCTTTAATCTCTAAACAAAAAACAATCAGTATGATTGAAATGTATTAATCGCAATTGATATATACTCTGGTTATAATAAGATCTTACACCCCCTTTTTAAACTGACAGAGCACTGTGATGAAATAAATCTATAAGTTAGAACACATTGGATAAGTTTTAATCTTTATTAATAATTTTTTAAATCTTGTTTGTAATACAACACTCAACAAGTCTACCAACGTGATTTGACAATTTACTTCCATTTTTCTATGGAAAAGTCTATACAGTTTTTAACAGGTTTTAAATACGTTTTAAGTATTTTTTAAGAGGCCTGAATTTTTTTTTTGCCAAAATAGACAGCAGAAACCTGAAATATGTATACTCTTGGATGCATAATTTTTATATGCAAAAAAAGAAAACGAAAAAACATTAAGCGAAACATAAATTAAGCATTACATGTTTGAAATGAAAGTTTTTGGGTACGTTTTATATTTATGACCTATAACTTGTAATGCCATTTAATAATAATAATATTATATAAAATAATAGTGATAATTTTAGAAATAATAATAATAATAATAATAATAATAATAATAATAATAAGAAGAAGAAGAAGAAGAAGAAGAAGAAGATAGCACATACCTTTGGCTCTATGTCAATATATTAAAGACCTATGAGCACAGGGAATCCTACAAATTCTTTAAACTATTATTTACAATCAATAAATAGATTCATAATTCTAAACCAATAAGAACAAAAAATATACACTGCATGTATTACATTATGTTAAATTATGTAATACAATAAATGATTTAATGCTAAATGGCTTTCTACCCCTAGTGTAAGTTGACTTTTGAACCCTTCACACTGCACACTGTAAAACCTAATCTCAATTCCTAAACACTTCTGTGCTTCACTCTTGCACCATCCAGTACTCAACAATCACGTCAGCCAGCTCTTAATGATTCATACCGGCAATGATGTGGTGCCACTAATGGACAACCTCCAAGGAAACTCTCTGATTGTGTGTGTGTTTGTGTGGGTTTCCCAAGCCACGTTATTTGATACTTTGACCAGGATAAATTATTGTCTTGGACACCTAATGGCATCATCAGTTTATAATCCACACCCTTGTTATGCATTACACACAAGTACATGTGAACCGCCATGTCACACCTCCTTCCCCTTCTGCTTTGGACTATCTGCAGATTAAAATACAGACAGGGACTTTAAAAAAAGAGTAATGACAAAAGTAATGAGGCACCTGAATTTTTCAATCAGATGTGGTTATTTCCAAAGCTATTACCACAAGGTTGGAGGCCCACAACCAGGACACCCAAACCTGTTCCAGGAGGACAATAGTCCTATGCACAAAGTAATCTATAGGGAAATATGATTTGAATCAATTAGAGTGGAAAATTTTAAGTGGCCTGCTACTGAGCTCTGACCTCAACCCTATTGAACACCTTTGGCCTCATTTAAAATGCTGACTGCAACTCAGGCCTCATCACCCTACATCAGTACCCAACATTACTGATTCCCTTGTGGCCGAATGAGCACAACTCTCCTCAAGCACACTCTAAAATCTAGTGGAGCATCTTCCTAGAAGAGTGGAGGTTATTATAACAGCAATTGGGGACTTAATGTGGAAGGCGATGTTTAAAAAGCACATAGCAATCATACTAAGATATAATTATTTGCCTGTTATTGCCTTAACAGCATCCAGGTCTTGGTCACAATAGTTGTTTCATATTTTTGTCAATAAAACAGTACAGTGACATCACAATTTAGAGAAAACAGTTTAGCAGAAGTTAAAAGAGTCAAGTCTGCCTAAAGTGTCTCACACACACACACACACACACACACACACACACACACACACACACACACACACACACACACAACGCTTTATCAGTTTAATAACTAATCGCATAACACTGCTCCTGAGTTACACATACACACCCCGTTGTAATCAGACACTTCTTACTGCAGTCCTCATCTGTGGCCTCATTATGGGAAAACATCACATACTGATTTTACATAACTCCCTCTGCCTCTGCCTCTGCCTCTGTCTCTCTCACACACACACACACACACACACACACACACACACACACACACACACTTTTGCTCTCTGATCAATCTAAATCTGCAAAGGAATTACAGCCTTCAAACACAGCTATTAGAGTTGCACAAGCCAGTGCACTCTTAGTGCCGGTCCCAAGTCCGAATAAATTGGGAGGGTTGTGTTAGGAAGGGCATCCAGCATTAAACATCAAAATCAAATATGCGGATCACAAATCAGAGTTTCATACCGAATTGGTCGAGGCAAAAATTGTTAAAAGAATGGAAATGGCAGTCGTAAATACTTATTTTAAGAAGAAGGAGGATCATAGGATATAAGAGATGAAAAAGGTGCACACAGGTGGACAATGTTCTATGTAGGAGATGCAACCTGAAGGAGATTGGAGACTGTAAGGTGTTGGCAGGGGATAGTGTAGCTAGACAGCATCGGCTGGTGGTCTGTAGAATGGTTTTGGAGGTGAAGAATAAGAGGAGGAGATTTAGGACTGAATAAAGAATAAGATGGTGGAAACTAAAGGAGGAAGACTGTAGTGTGAAAAGTCTGTAGGGGAAGTGCAGGAGAGCATAAGGAGAAAGTGGATGGCAAAATAGAATTGGGATTGACATAAAGATGAGAAAAATAGGCAGGAGTATGAGGAGATGTGGCAGCAGGTAAAGAATGATGTGGCGAAAGCCAAGGAAAAGTCATATGAGGAGATGTATGAGAAGTTGGACACTAAGGAAAAAGAAAAGGATTTTACTGATTGGCCAGGCAGAGAGACCACCCTGGAAAGGATGTGCTGCAAGTTACAGCAATAAAGGATGGAGATGGAAATGTGTTGACTAATGAGGAGAGTGTGTTGAGAAGATGGAAGCAGCTGATGAATGAGTAAAATAAGAGAGAGAAAAGTTTGGATGATGTGAAGATGGTGAAACAGGAAGTGGATAGGAGAAAGTGAGAGCAGTGATTAAAAGGATGAAGAGTGGCGAGTCGGTTGGACCAGATGACATACCGGTAGAAGCATGGAGATGTTTAGGAGAGATGGCAGTGGAGTTTTTGACAAGATTGTTTAACAAGATTCTGGATAGTGAGAAGATGCCTGAGGAATAGAGAAGGAGTGTGCTGGTACCGATTTTTAAGAATAAGGGAGATGTGCAGACCTGCAGTAACTACAGGGAAATAAAGTTGATCAGTCACATCATTAAGTTATGGGAAAGAGTAGTGGAAGCCAGGCTGAGAAAAGAGGGGACTATCTGTGAGCAACAGTTTACATGTTTAATGCCGAGGAAGAGCACCACAGATGCAATATTTCCTTTAAAAATGTTGATGAAGAAGAATAGAGAAAGTCAGAAGGAGTTGCATTGTGTGTTTGTGAATTTAGAGAAAGCGTACGACAGGGTGGCGAGAGAGGAGTTGTAGTATTGTATGCGGAAGTCTGGTGTGTCAGAGAAGTATGCAGGAACTGTATGAGGACAGTGTGACAGCAGTGAAGTGTGCAGTAGGAACGACAGGCTGGTTTAATGTGGAGGTTGGACTGCATCAAGGATCGGCTCTGAGCTCTTTCCTGTTTGCAGTGTTGAGAGGTTGATGGACGAGGTCAGACAAGAGTCTCTATTGACTATGATGTTTGCAGATGATATTGTGATTTGTGGTGAGAGTAAGGAGCAGGTTGGGAAGAGCCTGGACAGGTGGAGGTTTATGCTGGAGAGAAGGGGAATGAAAGTCAGTAGGAGTAAGACATAGTACATGTATGAATGAGAGGGAGGTCAGTGGAGTGGTGTGGTTGCAGGGAGAAGAGGTGGAGAAGGTGGAGGAGTTCAGGTACCTGGGATCAACAGTGCAAAGTAATGAAGAGTGTGTCAGAGAAGTTAAGAAAAGAGTGCAGGCAGGGTGGAGTGGGTGAAGAAGAGTAGCAGAAGTAATTTGTGATAGAAGGGAATCTGCAAAGATTGAAAGGGAAAGTTTATTTTAGATATTTATTGGGAATGACGAGGATGGACAGAATTAGAAATGAGTTTATTAGAGGGACAGCACATGTAGGATGCTTTGGGGACAAAGTGAGAGGCCTGATTGAGATATTTTGGACATATGCAGAGGAGGGACATGGGGAAGAATGAGGAAAAGAAGAAGGCCAAATAGAAGGTTTATGGATGCAGTGAGGGAGGACATGCAGGTAGTTTGTTTGAAAGAGGCAGATGTAGAGGACAGAATAGTATGGAGATGGATGATCTGCTGTGGCGACCCCTAATGGGAGCAGCCGAAAGATGAAGAAGAAGCCAAATTCTGCTAATTATTCACACACACTCAGGGATACCTACATGCAAGTGTGATGAAGGATAGATGTGAGTCTACCCAACTGATATGCCAAAATCTGTCTAATCAGTATTGATTTGCCCAAATGACCCTTGACCTTAGCCAATTTTTATTTACAGTGAAAATAGCTAATGAATGCTCAAGACTATATTTTTCCAGAAATATTTGAATTCACTCAGATTTCTTGGGGTAATTTGCATATTCATTAAACCATCATGGTCATTTAAATGTCTAAATACAGTACATTATATAACTTTACATTTACATTTTGTAAAGTTATGGGCAGGACAATGTTGGTCTCTTAGACATCATTAGGTCATGTAAACCACACATGACCTAATGATGTACCACTAATGATTGTACCACACTCTTAACTGCTGTTTCTTGCACATTTATCATTATCAATGTATTATACTGTTTACATGCTGTTCTTTGCACCTTTGACTGCTGCTGTATTTTTTGCACTACATTGTTCTGTTTATACTCACTTCTGGGATAAAGTTTTTAGTTTGTATAGTTTTTACAGTCTTCTTGTACAGTACTGTATAATCAAGTATACAGTAGGTTTACTGGTCGGCGCTATATTGGGTTTTGTGTCTTGTCTTGTGTCGTCTGTCTGCACTGTCTGTCTGCACTGTTTGCACTAGGTTGCATTTGATGCACTTTATGTAGCTTGTGTTGTAGCTCTATGTTGTTTTGTTTGGTGATGTTTAGTGTAGCACCAGGGTTCCGGAGGAACGTTGTCTCGTTTTTACTGTGTACTGTGTACCACTGTGTATAGTAGAAATGACAATAAAAGCCTCTTGACTTGACTTGACTTGACTAAACTACAAATGGTGATCGATGATTGGTCTTTAACTGGTCAAACATTACAGGTGCTGAGTGAACCGAACATGTCAAATAACCAACAGCTGTGATGTGATCTGGAGAGACATTCCAATGCAGGACAGCTACATGTGCTATTTAACCATTGTAGTCTAAAATTATTCTTAATGCAGTACAAGCACTTCATATGGTTTAAGAAGAGTCTTAAGCAATTAGCATGATGCTACTCGAACAGTCTTCATTTACATTTGGTTACTTATTGTGATTATAAAACTCATCACTGTGCTTTTCATGCTAATGCTGAACTGCCATATCTGGACCTATGACGGTGCTTACACTGGTACTGCTTTACTTATAAACTTATATGTAGTTTGTTTCCTATTTATTAGTCATCCATCATTTCAGTAAAAACCGGGACATTTTTTTAATCACTGTGTTAATTGTTGTGTCTTTTGCTGTCTTCTTGGCAGAGTCACTCTTATTAAATAAATTTGATTTAAATTTAAATCGGTTGCATAAAGTTTATTAACTAACTTACTAACTAACTAATGTAATAACACATTATTATTATTTTAATCATGGTTGTGTTAATTGTTGTTTCATTTGCTGTCTCCCTTAGTTGTAAAATATATTTTATCTTATTGAGTTTTTATCCTTGTTGAAGTAAGGTTAATAACTAACTAACTAACTCACAAACTAAACAAATGACTAATTTGCTAACTACCTTACTAACTAGCTAACTAGAATATGTTATTATTGAACTACTTTAACATTAGTCTTGCAGCACCAGTGAAAAAAGCTAATCAAAAACTAAATCTTAATAACTGTAAGAACTCCAAAATCACTTTTTGTATCTTATCATCATCACATATGCAGCTGCTACCCCATATAAAACACAGAAAGAGCGAGCTCATCTTAAATGTAAAATACAGTAGTGGTAGAATGATGGGTGACACTAGAAAAAAGAGAAAGATAAAGATAGAGAGGATGGAAGATCCTTTAATGTCTTTTTTTAATTTTTAAAAAGAAATTCTTTAATTTAACATAATTCGAGTTCTTGTTACTTTCAGTTTATCCATGATACAGAAATATACATGCACAGACACACACACTCATACACACACATACACACACACACACACACACACACACACACATACAAGATTTATTTCCTGACATAAAAAAGGGACTTCCCTTTACAACTTGTTGCCTTTAATTTGAACACATTCTCTGCAGTTTTTGGGTTTTCCCTCCACCACACACACACACACACACACACACACACACACACACACACACACACACACACACACATATATATATATATATATATATATATATATATATATATATATATATATATATATATATATATATATATATATATATATATAAAGAGAGACAGAAGACAATTATAAGCTGTTATAAATCAATCATCCAGTCAGCAATATCTCTTGTGATCATTTGTTTATATTTCAAAAACGTTAAATTAACGGCATACTCAGGTGAATCAGAATTTAAATATAAACCCAGCACAAGCCGTTCTTTGCCTCCAACTGATCCCAGTTTCACCAATAAAGCTACATTTGGATTTCTTTTTAAGTAGAAGAAGGGCAAAGCTGAGCATGCTTTTGGCAAAGTTCATTTGTAGAAGCCTGTAATGATGAGTCTAGTGAGATTTATTGTCGTGAAATATTGCAAATCCTACTTTCCTACTGTACTTTTTACATACTACAAACCGGCTTTTTTAATTAAGTAACTCAAGCTGTTTAGAGGCCAAAGAGCAACTGTACTCAGTTCCTGAGCTGCAGGATAGCTGGATGCTAGCCAGTCTCTCTGCATGCCATGCCGCAATGTCAGGCTTTTCATTCCATAGCAACAAGAAAAGTGCAAACTCAGGAATAAATAAGAAAAAAAAAAAAAAAGAAATATAGGGCAAGAAAGTAGAGCGCACACTGTCCGTAACATCATTCTCCATGGAATTTAGGACTAAAACATATACAACTGCATAAGTACACTGTGTAACACTGTGTGGGTGTGGGTGCGTCTACATAAAATACAACAAAAAGTTATTTGTATGAATTATGAACAAAGACTCTAGTTCTTTGAACTTAGAACTTTATTACACTTATGACACAGTACTGTGCAAAAGTTTTAGTCAGAAAAAAAATCCTGTAAAGTAAGAATGTTTTCAAGAATAAAAGTGTTAATAGTTTTTTCAATTAATAAAATAGAATGTAAATGAACAGAAGAGAAATCTAAATAAAAAGAATATTTGGTGTGACCACCCATTCCCTGCAGAACAGCATACATTATTCTAGGTACACTTGCACTTTTAAATACAGTCTTTTGAAAGGACTCAGCAAGTAGTATGTTTCAAACATCTTGAAGAACTAACCACAGATCTTGTATGTAGGTTCCCTTAAATCCTTCAGTAATCACAGACAGACTGTGGGGGCCAATACTATTAATTCAAGGACTCCTTGTTTTTCTCTATGTTGAAGATAGTTCTTAATGATATTGGCTGTATGTTTGTGGTCATTGTCCTCATTTTTGGGGCCAAACAGATGCCTTCCTCATATTATTGCATAATGAATAAGTATTTGCTTATATTTATTTTTCAACTCGATTTGCAGAGACTGATTATTCTACCACTCCCCAGCCCTTCAGCAAACAATTCTTTTGTGAAGACACTTCTGGCCTGAATTCTCCAGACAGTAATTGGGTGTACCTGGATTCCACCAGTTCTTTGCTGATGGCACCGCTGGACATTTTCCAATGTTAAATGGCACTGCTTGAAATATTTGTCTTAGAGAGACCTTGCTGATGCAGTATAACTACCTTGTGTCTTGTTGCTATGCTCTGTCTTATGTTGTATGACCAGTGGCATAAAATGTTCTGCCGCAACCTCACATTAGTAGCTTTTCCTCATGCAGTTTAAACCCTACTACACAGCTGTTTCTATTTTAGATAATGACTGTGTTTCAACTTACATATAAAATTGATGATAATTAGCACCTGCTTGTTATAATTAGTTAATCATACAGGTGACTTTGATTATATATACAAAATCCCTGACTTTGTGCAAGTGTACAAAGTGTGCAAATGTACGAATTGAAAGCAAAAGTGTGGTAACACCAATTATTGTTTATATGTATTTCATTTTGTTAATTAACACTTTTATTAAAAAAATAAGAAAAATTACCTTAACCCAATTTACAGAATTTTCAAAGAGTTTTCTTTGTGTGTGTGTGTGTGTGTGTGTGTGTGTGTGTGTGTGTGTGTGTGTGTGTGTGTGTAGCTGTAGGTACAGTAACTAATCTTGCAAACTTTTTAATATTTTTTTATTACATTTAACAAATATAAAAAGGAAACATGGTTGTATTTAGTGACATTCAGTTAAACATAAATGAAAGTGTAAGAACACTTACACACTCTAAATGTATTTTATTTTTTTTTTTACTATTCCAGAAGATTTTATCATGTGTTCTGAATGTTATGAATTTTCATTTTTCATATGTAATAAGAACTGAATAAATCAAACCAATGGCCCAGTTAAATATTTCACACTGTGACAAATATTATCATTGGGGACATTTTGTCTACAAAAAGAGCTAAAAGTATCCACTTGTTTCCCAGCTCTCATTATCGAGCAAATGTCAATCTTCTTTATGTGTTTTGACTCCTCTCAATGGGTTTCCCCAAATTCCTCACAGGTCTACCTGCTCCTTCTCTCATTTTCTTTGTCCTTTCTTTACCCTTCTCTCTGTTACAAACCCATTATCTGCTGAATGAATCTGTGTATGTGTGTGTGTGTGTGTGTGTGTGTGTGTGTGTGTGTTCTTAGTAGTAAACTTAGTATGTATGCCCTAATACCATCTACCCTGTCCCTACATTATGCTGTCATTTGCTAATCATATTATTATTTCATATAATGTATTTTTGCACTAGACATCTCATTTCTTAACAATTATGATTCCTTTTAAAATTATTTTGTTTAGGTACCCACCCATTGCCCTTAGTTCATAATTATAATACTGTTTGAACAATTATGAACTACGATGATTTAAGCAAATTTATATTATAAGAATGAGTTTGGGGCTGGAGGATGAATGTGAATAAATGCTAAAACATTTGAATATTGGTGGGGCAGAATTAGGAAGAAGGGGGAAGTCTATACGAATGCAGATGTATAGAAAAAAAAGAATATCTGTATGGCTAGAGCATGATGGACAGAGAGGCTGTGATCTGTTAGAGAAAGAGTATGTGCATTGTGGAAAAAGGCCATCTATGGAGCATGAGAGAAAGAGAGTGTGTGCAATCTGTGATCCTTCATAGTGAGTGTCGCCAATCAGTCAAGAAATTGTTTGTGATCCATCAGGGAAAGAGTCTCTGTGATCCTTCTGAGAATAAGAGAGAGTATGTGTGCATTTGAAATCCTTGAGAGTGTCTGTGATCCTTCATACAGAGCGTTACTGTGACCTTTAAGTTCTGTGTAAAATGGTGAACAGCAGTGAAAGATTAAAAGGCTGTGATTACTGACAGATAGAAGTCCTGCCTTTTCTTTGTATTACTGATAATGGGCTAATAGAAGCCTAGTGTAGCTTACATTTCAAGTTTGCACCAACAGCCTGAAAAAAACTCATCTTTTACAAGCAACTTTATGTACAGAAGATTTAAATGGGATTACTATTAATTTTTTTGGAAACATTTTGTTCTTTGATTCATTGAAAAAAAAGGGAAATTTTTATGAATGGATGTTTGCATTTGGAGCAGCTGGCACAATGCCTCATCACGTGAAAAGTTTTTTTTTATTTGTAAAATGTAACAAAGACTATAGATTATTATTATAATATTAGGGGGAGGGGGTAGCTTTGTGGTTAAGGCTTTGTGGTTAAAGCCCCCCCCCCAAAACACTGATTAACTTGAGGTAATAAAATAAGGTTTAAAATGGTAAAGGTTGCAGACATCTAGTATTGTGATGTGAATTATATAAATTAACCTGTCAACACTGATCTCGACAACGTACAAATTTCTAACCGCACAGAGACATTAGTCGCCATATAACTGTGTAGCTGCCTGCTTTTTTCATCAGAGCATCTGCCCCTGAAGATCTTTCTGCACATCTCTGGATCATAGTCCACTATGCATAAAATTAGAGTAGCTCATTGTTAAAACAGATGTTTATCTGGTAGTTGCATTAGTTAGAACGCTTGTGTGTGTGTGTGTGTGTGTGTGTGTGTGTGTGTATTTGTGTGAGAGTGAGCCAAGAATGTACCAAAGCACATGGGACATCAAGCGGTACAACTGAAATCGGCATAATGGAATGTGCAGTGGTGAATATATGCAATCACTACTGTGACATATGTGTGTGTGTGTGTGTGTGTGTGTGTGTGTGTGTGTGTGTGTGTATTTGTGTGTATTACGCATGTAAATGCATAATGGGAATCCCTTATGAAATATGCACTGTGATGACTCTACACAGGTCCCAAAAAAAACAAACAGACATCTTCATTTTGAAAACAAGGATACACATGCAGTCAACTACGAAATTATCGGGACGTTTCAAATATAAAGTAAAGTTTACAAAATAGGTGCACTTTCTATTTGTTCAGTTAAAAATGGACGGCTACTGTGATTCTATGAGTAAATGGATTTTATGACTATATTGCATATGTAAATAAATAATAACTAAGGACAATGTCTAATACCTGTGAACATTCTTTTTGTATCATGTGACCCAGATAACTAAAAGTTATTTCCTTTGCTCTCAAATTTTACTTCACCTCCTTAAACTTTCCTGCTTTCCAACTGTCATTGCAGTTTTAATCTTTTCACAAAAAACAAATGTTCACTGAACACTTTTATGAGTTAACATTCTAATTTTGCAATGCGCTCTATGTTGTTTGGAGCAAATCTTTTTTGTTTGTTAAAATGCTGGTACCTACAAAAGTGACTGCCAGTAGTTTAAAAAGTACTGGGAAAGTCTGTGTTACTAAACCTGACCCAAATACTAATCAGATTTAGCCACCTGAAAGGCTTTACAGCATGTAAATAAAACATCTGATAGCACATTCCTAAACTGCACTACAGTTAAACTAAAGTAATATCCACATTGTGTGTTATACTCAACTGGACAGATTCAAAAAAGATTCTTTTACATGAAGCAAACATAGCGTGATATATAGAAAAGATAACAGTAGACAAACACACACACACACACACTCACACACACACACACACACACACACACACACACACACACACACACACACACACACACACACACCATATATCACCTACACCCTTTTCAATGGAAATGCCACTTTTTCTATTCAGCACTAATGAGGTGTGTAGGTATGGACTAAGTGGTTGATGTAAGTACTGTATGACCACACACACACACACACACACACACACACACACACACACACACACACAGATTGAGAGAAAGAGAGAGAGAGAGAGAGAGAGAGAGAGACAGATGGAGAACCACCACACCCAGGTCTAAATGGTCGTCTATACACTGTTTACTGTGTCTAAACATTGCGGCACAAAAAGCATGAACAGACAAGGCTGGGAAGAGGAAGAGAAAAAGAGAGGATAATTTGTTTATTCAACCTTTGAACGTTTCCCCTCAAACTTGATTCTGAGTATGAATACATTGTATTTACAGTATATATAATACATTTTTCTTTTTTTAAATCTGTGTTCTTTAGGAAATTGCATTGTTGGTCAGTAACAGAAGTGTAAATAAGGTGGTCCTTCATTTTTGAGAGTAATAGATTCCAAGGGAATAAAGCATTACATTTTGAATAATACTTCCCAGCATTAAAAATGGTGCATTTATGCTTCACAGTCAGTCTAGTCAGGAAGCTGGATGGCACTGTATGTTTTACTTTTACATTTCTTTTTACCATTTGTGGTTAGACTTTACAGTAGTTGACAGAATATCTAGTATAAATCCTCTCTGAATACCAGGGCTTTCCTACACTTGCCAAATACACCAAAAAAAGAAGGAATTTTCATCTTATTCTGACATTTATTCACTTAGCAATGTACTGCCATAGACTGAAAACCTTACAGTTTAACTTTTACAACTACCTGATTTTACCAGCTAACGATTTCATCGCTGATGCAAAGTGTTGCACACATGCCAAAGAGCAAACGTGTCAAACGGCATCACTATTAATCATATAATAATTTTGCCTGCCAGACAAACAATGTGTTCTAATTAGAAGGCAGCATTTCTGGGTGCCCTCTTGAGATTACCTGGTTTGAAATGCCACTGATGTCCGAGGCTCATTAATTTGAAGCATCGCATTTATCCTTATTCATAGTGTATAATGATTTGCATGAAATTTTCAAAAAACATGGCAGAGCAAACCGCTGTGTTTGCAGATTCCCAGATTCAGTGTCTCGTATATAAACTATGGCACTAGTTTATACAGTACACCCGCTACCTGCTTTTAAATCATTTAAAATTCAATCTCTGGTTAGCTAATAAACTGGTAAGTGTCAATTCTAGAATGATACATTGCTAATGTCAAGAGTCAGTTATTACTTGACTTATCCGCAAATTAGAAAATACATTTAGGCAGTTCATTTGCTCCAGGTTGTTCAACTCACTGCTGCTTGTTTGAAAAAAATACAAATAAAGAGACACATAGAAAGCAATTAACAGGTCGGTAAAACATTCTGGGTCAATCAGCACAGAAGGTTCAGAACAAAGAGTTTGTGGAGGGTCTAGACACACACACATACACACACTCCAAACACACATATAGAAACCCACCCATTCAAAACATGTTTTCTTTTCTTCATTCTTCTCCTGTCTTCGGTCTCATCACTGTGTCTCTCTGCAGGTTCTGTCCTGATTTTCACTTTCTCCAAATAGCCTTTGTCCGTTCCTTACCTTGTGGTAAAAAAGGAAATTTCTCTGACTTTGGGCGATGAACCGCAGAGGACTTTTGTCAAATTAACAAAAAAAGAGAGAGAAAGAAAAAAGAGAGAGAACACACACAGTCTTTTCACACATATACCCAAACACCTTTCCTGCCTACTTTAACTGAATGAGTATTGAGGAAGGCATGATGAGAGGAACATTCATAGCCTGTGCTACAACCAGGTGGCGAGTGTGTGAAGAAGTAATGCTATTGCACACAGGCTTTAAAGCATTTATTCAGTAAACACCAAAGACATGTTACTCTATTGCACCTTTTAATAAAAAATCATAAGAAAAAAAATCATAAATATACGAGCTTTGGGTTAGCTTATTAATTAATTCATTAATTGGGTTAACTTTGACTACAAAAGATTATAGTGTAAATATAACCACATAAGGAATTTCTGTATGCTGTGTCTTTTATCTAATCTGACTTTTATGTGGTTTTTAACTAAAATTAGGCAATACATTTTAATGTGCAATGTACTAAGAAGATACTGTATATATATATATATATATATATATATATATATATATATATATATATATATATATATATACAGTTTGCTGTAGTTTGCCTGTATCCTCACTGAAGCATTTAATTGTAGAAACCTTCACTGATATTTGTACATACAAACTTGAAAGTACATTTTAATGTGCAACATTACAGTATACAATATACACTGCCTGTCAAATAATTGAAAACACCTACACTTTCATGATTTTTGAGAAACATATGCATGTCCTTTTGTTTATATGTAACATGCTAAGTAATTGAACAACATTTGGGCAAACACATATATGCATGTACTTTATTTTCATTGAAAACTCTTTCTCAGCATTAAGAGGTTTACACACTCTTAGCATCTGGACAGTTCATTTCTCCAAACATTCAGCTAAAATACTTTGCCATGCCTTTCAGTAAACTTGCCAAAGCTGTTCGTCACTAGATTGATATTTCTTTCTGACATTGTGATCCAGTTCATCCCAAAGCAGTTTAATAGGATTTAGGTGTGGTGATTTGCCAGGCCATTCCATGATAGATAACACTCCATCTGACTGTTTACTCTCTAAATAATGCTTACAGAGCTTGAGCGTATGAAACTGGACATTCTCTTGTTGTATGTTGAAGTTGATTCCAAATAACCACAGTCCAGACAGAATTTAATGCTACTGTAGTATGGAATGGTAGCTTTCTTTCACTCGGAATAAGCTTTATAACCTACCTTGCTCTAAAACAACCCCAAACCATTACATTTCCACCTCCTTGTTTGCCTGTGGATGTGAGGGATTCTGGTAAAATATTTTTCCTTGTTCTGTCTTACATAAGCTCTTCTGTTAGCCAGAAATGTCAAATTAGGCTAATTTGTTAATATACTGTATGTATGTATATACAAACCCAATTCCAAAAAAGTTGGGACACTGAACAAATTGGGAATAAAAAAGGAATGCAATGATGTGGAAGTTTTAAATTTCAATATTTTATTCAGAATACAACATAGATCGATCGATCGATCGATCGATCGATCGATCTATCTATCTATCTATCTATCTATCTATCTATCTATCTATCTATCTATCTATCTATCTATCTATCTATCTATCTATAATGCAAATCTTACCTCAAGGCCTTTTCTAAACAGTAATAAATCAGCTCGAACCATTATTACCATATAAAGTGTTGCATACAAGTCAAACAGCAAACGTGTCAAATTTCATGACTATAAATCATATCATAATTTTGGCTTCTAAGAGCACAAAAAAAATCATCGTGGTCCAATCTGAAGGCAGGTCCATATATAGGCTTTTACACTGAATAATTTTCTGTTTGATTGCGATGTCTTGGTTTTCTGTGAATTTTTTTACTCAGAACCGAATGTAATATTCTGAATGGTTTGGTATCACTGCAACTAAAAACAGCTGATGTGAGTAGAATCTAGAGTCTAGAGTCTTAGATTTTGAAACCTTTATGGTTTTCTTCAATTTAATCCTATGATGTCAACTGTATGTCCAAATTCAAATCTGTATATTTAAAATATACTGGGTAATACACACCATAAATATAGTTTTAAGAAACCTGACTTTTCCAGCCATATGTGGTTCTTTCCCCAACTTTTGCCACAAAGTCAAAGGCACACGATTGTATAAGATATATATATATTTTATTTTATTTTATTTTTTTTTTATGTGGTAGCATTACATTTTCTTTCACAATGCCCCTTTGTACAATGAGAACTCTATGAAGATATGGTTTAAATGGGATGGAGTAAAAGATCTTGAGTTTCCTGTTATAGAGCTCTAACCTCAACCTTACTGAACACCTTTGGAATACATTGGAACGCTGACTGCACCCCCGGCCTCCTCATCTCACCTACAGCAGTATTTGACTTTGCTAACATTCTTGTTAGCACAAATCTTCACAACCACACTCCAAAATCTAGTGGAACAACTTCCCAGGAGAGTGGAGGTTATTATACCAGCAAAAATGGGAAATTAGATTTTCAGATATTTTCAGATAAGGTTTCAGATATAAAGTGAAGGCATAAAATCAGTGTCATAATCAATATCAAGGATAAGTAAAACCTTGTGTGGGAATCTTAGATGTACAGGTGTGTATTATTGATAAATAATCTTTTTTTAATAATTAATGGAGCTGAAATGGATACTATGTTCTTGTGTCACTATCATAATATTATATGGAGAAGAGGGAGAGTGAGTCCCAATGGCATACGTGTTAAGAATATGAAGATGATATGAGCTGGGAAACTTTGGTATGAGAAACTGACAGATATGTACTACTGAAAAAAATTAATAATTGTAATAATTTGCTGAGCTCTTTGTGTGATATTGTTAAATATGGCACTGTCATAACATTATCTATTATGTGCCACTATCATAATCTTATCTAGAGGAGATTGAGGGGAAACCCTGGTGGTGATGTCTGATGGATTGTACACAAAGTTTGCAGGAAAATCCTAGATATGAATAAAAGAGTGTGCTCATTCTATGTATTTTGTGCTTTTGACTTTATTGCTGTTTGTTGCTTTTGGCTTCACAACCCTGAGGGCATCTTACTTTCTTTAATCATTTGAAACCACAAGCACTTCGATAGATTGTTTTGTTGCAGATTTGCCAATGAATACACATGTATTATATGGACAAAGGTATTGGGTCATCTGACCTTTCCTGCCATATGTGGTTCTTCTCTAAACTGTTACCACAAAGCTGGAAGCACACAATTGAATAAGATGTCTTTGGATGCGGTATAATAAACTTTTGTGTTCACTTGAACTGAAAACCCAAACCTGTTTCATGGCAATGCACCATGAGCTCCATGAAGATATGGCTTTTATGGTTTAAAGAGAAGAATTTTGAGTGGCCTGCTAAAAAAGGTTTGCATATTGACTAGACAGATTTAACAACACTAAGGGTAATAGTAAAGCCCTAATAAAACCTAAAGAGAAACGTTTCTCCATGGACAGTGTCTCTGTGAATGTCTCAGCAAAAAATGAGATTCCTCCTTTTTACTATATCTTTTTCTTCTTCTTCTTCTTCTTCTTCTTCTTCTATAAAATGTATTAACTCTAAACACAACATTAACACTATTTCAATGAGAGCTTGATTACCGTTATATATAAATAACTGCATGATCCTGTTTTTTTCTGAACCCAGGTCATGCTTTTTGATGTTTGCAGGACATAGCAAATTTCTTTAAGCACAGGTTTATTATAATTTGGCATCTGTTATAGAATTCAGCCCAGGCTTTATCAGGATCATCTTGAACAGGGTGGTAAGTGATAATATTAAAAGGTTGCTAAAACCAGCTTAGAAATACATTTTATTAGTTTAAATTAATAATAAGTTTTTAGAACAAAAACAGAACAAGAACTCCTTGCTTGAGATGAGGAACGCTTGGAATTAGGCTGACTAAATTCTAGGCATATTGCATAAGAGTTAAATGAAGAAAACACATCCATGTTCAGTCAGTGAAAGAGAGAAGAGAGAGAGAGAGAGAGAGAGAGAGAGAGAGAGAGAGAGAGAGAGAGAGAGAGATAATTTGCTTGTTACATACTTAGAAACACACTCACACACACCTTTAAACCTCTGAAGTCATGTGGTTGTACCTTCCAAATGGCCCTGCACAGAAAGACTAAAGAGAGCAAGAGGGATAAAAGAATTTCAAATGTATTTGTTTTCATGTAGATTTTATCTTTTAACGTAACATTTACACAAATAATACAGGGTTTGAGCCCCCTTTTCCCAAAAGCCTTATTCTTTCTAAACACACTGCACTGCAGCTCTTTTTAGGGAAGCGAGACAGAGGAACAGGTCAGTATATGTGTGTGTGTGTGTGTGTGTGTGTGTGTGTAAGAGAGAGAGAGAGAGAGAGAGAGAGAGAGAGAGAGAGAGAGAGGATGTATTGTTACAAGTGCAAGCTGCAGCAAAACGGGAAGTTAGGACATCTATCATGCTTAAGGAGACTAAATGACCCCTCTCTCCTTTTTTTGCTTGCTGTCTCTGGGCTGCAGTAGACTTACCTGGGCAGGTATGGACTTGTATGGGTGGACAGGCGAGCGAACGATGTTTACATTGGTTTTCTTAATTTGTGTGAGCAAAAGACAAAATATACCTTTTTTTTTTTGCTTTTTAGTAGGTGTTATTGTTTTTTTTCTATCTCTATGCTTTAATGTATGACTTCACACACTCAGTCTACTGCCTCTAATCAGCTGCTTCTCTACCTTTGACAAAACTGAAAAGGAAGCTTTCTGAACTACAGAGTGTATGAACACACCAGACTATAAAGGCATCACCTGCTGAATGTGCTTGTGTGTGAAGACTTAAAGGTCATCCTCTTTTTTTAGTTTAATTTTTTATGCTGACAACTAAATTGCTCTCTGTGTGTTTTATTTTGCCCTTCTTTTAACAGTATTTAACAGACACACACACAAACACACAATGTTTGTGGTTAAAACAAAATGTAACATTTGGAAATAAAAAAACACTGTCTTTTTAAGCAGAGCCATTGTTCCCAACAACTAATCACTAATCACCATTGTTCCAAATGACCAATCACTTATCATGATTGTACCTAATGAACAATCATTTATCATCATTGTACCCAATGACTAATCAGTGATCCGTCATTGTACCCAGTGAACGATCACTGGTAACAATTGTTCTCACTGACCAATAAATGATCACTTATGATCCCACAAATTCATCACTGCTCACTGTTGTTTTCAGCAACTAATCACTGATCACCATTGTTTTCAATGACCAATCACTGATCAGCATTGTTTCTAAAAACTCTTCACTGATCACTGTTGTTGTCGCCAAAAACTAAATCACATAACCACTAATCACCTAAATCAAACTAGTGATCACTGTTGATTCCACTAAAACCACTGTACTTGTACATCCAAACCAGTGATTGCCTTTGATTTCCAACAACTAATCACTGATCTCCACTGTTCTCAATAACCAGTCACTTATCGCCATTGTTCACAGTGACCCTGTAAAACCAAGCAATCACTGAATCTTGCATGTGTCTATGTTGCAATTTGCATGCATGTGTAGCCATTTTCTCTTCTTAGTTGTGTGTGTGTGTGTGTGTGTGTGTGTGTGTGTGTGTGTGTGTGTGTGTGTGTGTGTTATGCAGGTGAGGTCAGAGTGGAAGAGGCCTATAAATCACTGACATGGATAATAGCCTGGAGAGAGATACACATTCTCAGTTGTTCACACACACACACACACACACACACACACACACACACACACACACACACACACACACAAACCAGCCCTGGCCTCTTTTCTCATGGATGTGTGTATATTTCATACTTTCTTTCAATAAACGAGTAATTTTTTCATTTAACTTATCCCTTGCTAATGCGTCAAGGAATGGAGATAGGACTGACATGGTAAAAGTTGAGGTGGGCTGAAAACTGGTTGTAAAAATCAACCAATAAGAAAAAATGTATTAAGTTAAGAAGGTGAGATGGAGTTGGATGGAGGAACGGAAGAGAGAACCGGGGACGATATCCACTGATGTGAATCAACCAATGAAAGGCCACTGCAATAAATAGATCAAGTTAATAATATGTGATGGGATCAGCCAAGATTGAATGCCAAGTAAAGAAAAAAAAAAAAAAAAGGAGTGAGTGGATGGGGCTCAAATTAAAGGAGGTATAAAACAGCTTAGCACAGAAAGGGCGGCGCTTACATCAGCCGATCTAATGACAGAAAGGAAAGACGGAGAATGTGAAAGAGAGAAGCTTTAATCGTGTAATGCGTCATAATCAGCTTGTTCCAGAATGTTAAGGTGTTTCAATGTCTGCTAGTTGTACAGTCTTTGTTGCTAAAAAGAGTCCATGTTGCTTAAGACCGCTTTATGTTGACCAATTCCAGGTCCAGTTCAGTTGCTTGCTAAAAGTGAAAACATTTTTTCGACACAATACCAAAAATTAAAAAACACACATATTCTACTGTCATTATCCCATTACCCTTTATTGCAACTTATTTCTTATTTCACATTTGCCCATAAAACAAGTGGAAACCTTTTTTTTTAGGGTCTTTACCAGTAGAATTGTATATGAATCAGATTAATCCCCAGGTAAATCTTTGACTGTGGCATACAAACAATGGTCAGTTGTGTCATTGGGGGAAATCCCGTGCTTGCTGGTTTTGTAATCAAACAGTAATCCACTCTACGAGCTTCTACACCGACCTTGATACCAATGCAGCTGGAAATTATGTTTGGTTTTAAACGCAGATCTTGCAGATATTCATAGCAAGTCTCTTGATTCAACAAAAAAAAGGATTTAGCATGGTTCATCAATGCCTTGTTGTGTCTTCATCCAAATATTTGATCCAACTCTATACCCAGTCAATCCTTGCTTCACAACTCAACCATGGTAAAGTTAGCCAAGTTAAAAGTTTGTCTGATGTTCACCAACCAAATGTGACTATGTTATGCATCCCTTCATCTTGATTGATTTCATGAAGAAGGATGTATCTATCAAGTTCACACTCTTGATTCTTGGCTATTCTTGGCTAACCAGTAAATTGTTTTCCCTTCTGTTTCTTTAAGTGGGGTTTATGGTGGCAACCCAGATGTCTGCTTGTGCGGGAAATTCCCAAACCAACAATGAGATATAATATTTCCATTTGGTTCTGGGTCTGCCCCAGGGTCTCCAGCCACTGAGACATACCTGATACAGCCAGTGTTTGGGAAAACATCAGTGTCATTATCAAATAGATTTACTGGGCATATACTTAAGAAACCAAAGAGCCAGGAACCCACAAAGCCAAAGCTTTCATTATAAACCACCAAAGGTCCAAAAGTCTCAATGAAGAATTCAAGAAATAACTTATACATTAACCTTTTGAAGATTTATTCAAATATCTCAAATCTCAAATCTCTTGAAGAAATGTTCTCTTCAAAAAAAATTCTTTTTCTGTATGAAAGAATCCACTGTAATTTATTGACATGGTGCAGAATGTATGTATGTGTCCTCAAAGCTCTACTTTGTTTCACATGAAATCACAAATCCATTTGTATATAATTGAATTCTGGGGGTATTTTGTGCATCAATGCCCAGTCGCACACTGTTTCATTATAGAGTTAAAATTCAGGGGCATCTTGGTAGGGTGTACCATCCACCTTAGCTGGTTCAGCTCTAATCTCAAAATCAGCTAATCTACTGTAAGGTTCTCCTGGTTTACCAAGATATTGGTATGGATATAGATATGTAACAACCCTGCTGAAAAAAAACGTATTTCTACTGTCTTTACTTGTGACCTTATTTGCTTCAGCCACTGTCCACGGCTTGTAACGGCTTGGTGTAAGTATAAATATGAAACCAAAATCGATGTTCATACCACAGTGACCATGCAAAGAATACAAGTATGTTTCATTATGTGTTTTTTTTTTACTGAGATCAACGAATCCAAGAGCTATTGCAGAGGGGTGCAATCAGATCAACATTAATCTTGGTCAAGGTTGACATGTATCCCAATCCTGAACCAGGAACCCTAGACGCGAGATTGGAATGCACACTGGATTTTTGCATGAGATTGAGCAGCAGGATAACTGCAGGTGATATGCCTGTAGGTAAGCACAAGGTAACAGATTCACAAGTAAAAAATATTTTCCTTCATCTGTCAGTTGTGGGTTTTCCACAATAAAATGGCCTGCGGCAGCCACAACAACAAGATGGAAAAATAATGTAAATTCAATCTAAGAGATTATTCTAAATAATCCTTCACAAACAGTTGTCTCCTTCTTTTAGTTTCCAGATAAATCTGCTTGAGTGATGTTGACCCATTGAGGACAAACACACACCTATTTAAACAGCTGCTCTCTCACTCTCTTTTTTTCTCTTTCCCCATTTTATAGCTCCTTATCTCTTGTTTCCTTTTTTTTTGCCCCTTTCTGTCATTTTTGCCAATAATTCATAGGAGTTCCATTTGGCCTTTTGGTGACTTTAGCTGAAAAATTACTTTTAGGAATGTGCACGCACGCACACACACACACACACACACACACACACACACACACACGGATAGGCACAAAGAGAGGGAGAGGGAGAGGAGAGAGAGAGAGAGAGAGAGAGAGAGAGAGAGAGGAAATGCCATGCTCCAAAACATGGACATGCAACAGGTAGTAAACATAATGTTGTGAAGGCTGCTATTACTTTGGCTTTCAGAGATCAACAGGTGTTGTGGAGACAAAGATCAGCTTTACAGACAATTACACACACACACACACACACACACACACACACACACAAATGGTAAGCTGTAGGTAAAATAATTTGCACATTAGTTATACAAGATTATCAGCTCATACAAACTTAAGGACACACAGGACTAAGTAACAGCATAGTTAATCGATGGACACACACACACACACACACACACACACATACACACACAAGGCAACACACATGCACACAAGCTCTTTAATCAAGCACAGTGTATCTGTCAGCAACGTTCTGAGCACAAACAGATCTCCAGAGATGGTGACAAGACCAAACACAACCTGTGTCCCTCTCTCCCTCTCTCCGTTGCTCATTCACACACACACACACACACACACACACACACACACACACACACACACACACACACACACACAAATACACACACACCTGGAAAACATCAAGTGCAGATATATGTTTGAAGTCAGATCTAATATAATGGCATGTTAACATTTAGCTTAGTTAAACCACAAGATGCATCAAAATGTCATGTTCAATTTGAAGCTGAATTTATGAGCAGCGATTTGGTCGAACGAGAGAGCGATAGACAAAAAAAAAACATTAGAAGAGTTCAGAAAGATAAATGAATACTTTTCTATTTCACCATTTCCTCATTTCTGTAGACTGCCTTATTTTGCAGTTGTTTTTTTCCTCTATGTGAGCTGGATTTAGATTTTTAAATGGAAGTTTTAATGTGCTGTGTGTGTGTGTGTGTGTGTGTGGGTGTGTGTGTGTGAGAAAGAGAGAGAAAAGATAGGGGGAAGCAGCATGTGGGTCTTACATTCTACTTCAGGCTAAGAAACACTTACCTTGAAGCTGAAAATGACAATATGGCCTTGGCATGCATGTGTGTGTGTGTGTGTGTGTGTGTGTGTGTGTATGTTGATTGGCTATACAAGTGGGCAAGATTAAGACCAGCAGATCTTCTAAGATCATAATCAGTGTGTGTGACACACATTCACACACACACACACACACACACACACACACACACACACACACACACTAACATTTTCCACTGGAAACTTTCCAACTGCTTCTTGATAGCCTAATCACTGTTTGATATAGAGATTCTTATGCATTCTTATGAAGGAAAAGGCATCCTCAACTTGAAATTCCTACCTGGTTTTAGATCAGTTTTAGGTCAATAATGTTATATTTCACATTTCAATTTTTGCCGTTATAAAATCCTCCACTCTTCTGCATAGATTTTACACTAGATTTTAGTGTGCTTGTGGAGATTAATGTTCATTCAGCCACAAGAGTGTTAGTAAAGTCAGGTACTGATGTAGGGTGAGGAGACCTGGGGTGCAGTCAGTATCCCAGTTCATTTTAAAGGTCCACTTCAACCCATATAAACCATATCTTCATGGAGTTTGCATTGTGGCACAGGGGCACTGGAACAGGCTTGGGTCTCCTAGTTTAAGTAAAGTGGAAAATCTTATGCTACCACATCCATACAATTGTGTGCCTCCAAGAACCACCTATGGCTGGAACACGTTAAAAAAAAAAAAAGGCGTCCCAGTGCTCTTTGTCCATAAAGTGTATATAAGTACAGTTCTTACCAATGAAGGTGGTTTTATGGTAATAAAAATCTGTTCAGCAGCATTCTTTGAAGGTTTCAGACCTATAAACACTGTGTGTGTGTGTGTGTGTGTGTGTGTGTGTGTGTGTGTTTGGGGGTGGGGGGGGGGTGTTCTCTGGTGTTCTAACTCATCTGTTGCATGGATGAATGGATGAACTGAATTGCAATGGGAGGAACAAAGGAGCAAAGGAAGGTGTGATGGAAAGAAAGGGTTAGGTGAGTGCAGCTCATATTTTAAACAAGCATTTGAAACTTGATTTATTGGTTTCTCTGATAAATGCAGGGTTGATTGTTGATGGGAACGAAAGATAAATTCTTTGATAACAATCAGAAAAAAAAAGCTTTTACAGTTTTACAGTACAACAAACTTTATTGTATTTCTTGACAAGTGGCTGAGTTTGTGATGTGTGTGTGTGTGTGTGTGTGTGTGTGTGTGTGAGAGAGAGAGAGAGAGAGAGAGAGAGAGAGAGAGAGAGAGAGAGAGAGAGAGAGAGAGAGAGAGGGTAACTAAGAAAAATAAACCAATTCCATTCAGCTTTCCTCCCTTTTTCCTTTTCTGAGCTACTAAGACAAACACTCAATGAAATCTGAGACAGTAGCAATTTAGCAAGCTTTCTCACTCTTTCCTCCCTCTGTCTCTTTCACACACACACACACACACACACACACACACACACACACACACACACACACACACACACGCATTCTGGTCTGGTCACCCACATCAGCAGCTGAATATGAAACAGAGGCTTGGATTATTAGAAGTAATCTGACAGGACCCGACTGGAGGCGTAGCATATAAAAGACCACATATTTGGCACAGCGTTGGAGTTTATGTTTGAGAATGTATATGTGAGTGGACTCTCAGGATGGAGAAATTTTCTTTTTGGCATTCGTGCCTGGATAAGTCTAAACAGAACTAGAGAAAATGGAAAGAAGTGTCAAAAGTAATGGGGAAGAGGCCTGTTTATATTACGCTCAAAGAATAAAGAGCAATCGAGGAACTGAGAGTTATGCAAGTGTTATTAATGGGGCAGTGTGTGTGTACACTGCCCCATTGTCAAGATTAAGGCCCTGCACAACATTTCCCCTCAGTTACTTTACATCTATGTTACAAGTCAAATGATAGACTTATGACCCACACCTGTTTCATATTTTATCTATTTGGTGGCACTATTTAAGTCCTGGATCTGTTCCTCATATTCTTGCTCTTCTGGGTTGCCGTTGCTTTGCTCAAGTTTAGAATCTTCTGGACCCAGAGTTTCTTCTGAGTCTAGGTGTCATACAAATTAGTGCTTTGTTTCTTTGTCTGCTTCTTTGTTTTGTATAAGTTTTGAATAGAATTAGATTATTTGCACTTGCATCCACCTTCATCTGACTTCATGACATGGTGCATAGTGTGGGAATTCAGCTCTTTGTGGGAATGTCCTTTTTAAATTATTAATCTAAAACTTTGCATTATGTTGATAACGAAAATTAATAAATCAAACAAAACCGTGTTTAGTTATTGAGGTAAAGATCAGCTGTAGGTGTATTGATGTGATACTATTAGGCTAGATGATTTGGTATAGCGTTATGATAATTAGCCTCAGAACTAGAGTGATTGATATATTTACCACACCCTCGATCCTCACACGTACCACACAGACTGGACCTATTTCTATTCCACAATAGCAACACAATCACACCAACAGACATGATTCATTATTCTGTTGCTTCATCCTTTAGAAATATTTTTTTCATGTAAAAAAGGTGGATTTATTCTTTACCACTTCACACCTTTTTTTTTCTTTACTTGATCTCTTTCCTTTCCCCTGTGGCTGTCCCCATGTGTTTGAACGTAGAGTGTTTAAGCATCACAGTACCTGCTGTGTACTCACACACACACACACACACACACACACACACACACACACACACACACACACACACACAAGTGTCAGTAAAAGGTCAGGTTCCCCAGATCCAACAATGAAAAAGAAAAGGCGAGACATATACAAAGAACAAAAAGCAGCTAAAAGTTATGGTGTTAATTACACAAAGAAGCCCCGCCCATCTGGCCACCTGCCATCCAATCACAAATCAGATAATCTACCATGAACTATTTAAACAAGTAGCGGTAACCATAGCAATATACCAGAGTGACAGGTGGATGATGAGTTAGATAGGCGGAGTAAGGCTTCATGCTCCAGACATCACAACTCAACACACTTACACATTAACGACTCCACGGAGATGACCCCTGCCCTCATAATAAAATGAGAAAAGGGTTAATGTTTCACTCCTGGATGTAGTCACTCTCTCTCTCTCTCTCTCTCTCTCTCTCTCTCTCTCTCTCTCACACACACACACACATACACACACACACACACTTTAATGTAAACATATGTTATAATTGTATGTATAAGCTAAAGCTTACCTATTGTGTATATTTAGTTTAACATTCCTCTTATTAGCGACTTAGGACCCACATAAAGCTTGCTGTGAGCACACTACATACCATAATGTACCACCACCATTGTAGACCTCTCTCAGCAAGGTAAAAATTCTAACCCCTTTAGCTCTACTTCTGGGAAAAGTAGCAGCAGGAGCAGAACCATAGATTTTGGTGTGGCAGGATAACATTAATAAAAATATAGCCTCGAAGGAATTTAAGTCGAAAGGCTGTCACACATGACTTATGCTATAGGCTACTGTCTGGTGAGATTTTAAAGCAGTACGATAATTGGTCGTACAGAGAACAGCATACAGTAAGCCAGCATACAGTCAGGCAGCCCATTTGCAGTTTTTTATGTGTACCTTTTCACTGAGCTCAATATAGTAGGTATGATTCCCATTGCCAGAGAGGTTCACACAGATGAGCTGATCCAACCATTCAAAATGGTTGCCAGGGTTTTTTTTAATTTCCAACCCAACTAGATGTGAAAACCCAAACCACAGATTGGAATTTAGCCAAAAAACTGAGCCTTTTTGAAAAGCTAGAAGTGTTCAGACAGAATGTCTTTCACTTTGTTTGTAGAAATGAATTAGATTTATATTACATTATTTGCTTTAAAACAAGACTTGGTGTCTAGTATTGTAAACCAGCCAAATCTGGCAACCTTTTCCACAACAAAACATGGTGCACTGACATCATGGTGCTTGTTAAAAGTCCTATTTTTAAAATAAAAAGTTTAATAATAACCCTATGGTGCTAAATGGGGAGATCAGTGTGCAGATCCATGTTTTCTCAACATCTAGAAATCATTAGTTTTTCATTCAGAGGTACTCTAAATAACATTTGCATAGTATTGATAAGAATATATAGAAGTTATTTATTAAGATTGAAATGTGGCTAATATCTAAAGATGGGCCTTGATACCCCAATTTCCACAGTAGATGAATCACCCCTGGGAGAATACTTGACATTTCTGAGATACCCTGCAATAGAGGAGCATTTCAAACAAATGTCTAAAGAACCATTAAGGAATCGTTTGCTCTAAAAAGAATGCCTGAAAAGTGTTATATAAAGTTTAGCCACTGGATGTATGTGGTATCAAATACGTCAATATATTAAACAATGTCACAATTTAGACATAGCTGTCCATGTGTGAGCGGGAGAACAAGAGACATGAAGAGATTGCAAGTGACTCTTGCAATCCCTATGAAATCATTTCCTGACTCAAATCCTTGTCTTTTGAAAAATCTTGTTATTAATGGGAAAAACTAATCCCACACTGTCTCACTCCATACAAAGGACTAGTGATCACTTCTCCCAGAAAACACTGCTACTAAAGAACACAAGCAGTAACACAGAGTACAGAGTACAGTATTTTTTTTTTTTTTTTTTTACTTTTATATTGTATTTCTATTTTTCATGTTTACATGTCGTACTCTTTAGGTATGTGTATGTGACAAATAAAATTTGAATTTGAAAACTTCCAGGACATATTCCAGAAGTGGCAGGAACACTGGGAGCTGCATATTGCTATAAACTTAGATTAAGCTACTAAAAAAACTAGTCTTGAAACCTTTTGATACCACCATGTACTATGTAGAAGACCTGTATAAGACATTACAGTAAATTACATTTATGATATTTGGCAGATAACCTTATCCAGAGCGACTTACAACTGAGCAGGGCCTTGCCCTTTATTAGCTATAGATCATAGAAAGTTTTTTTTGTGCTGTCAAGGGCCCAGCAGTGGCAGCTTGGTGGTGGTGGTATTTAAACTTGTGACCTTCCAATCCAAAGTCCAATACCTTAACCACTGACCTACCACCTCCCACCGTGATAACAGGATCGTGTTGTGTAATACTATATGATCAACAGTTTGTGCATGCCAGACCATCACATCTTATGCATTCTGAGCATCTTGTTCCAGATTTAATCCCCTTACTGCTGATCTAATAAACTCTGATCATCTGGAAAGTGTGGCTGTGGGGATTTGTGCTTATTCAGCCCCCAGAACATTAGTGAGGACAGGCACTGATGTCTGGCAATGAGGCCTGGTGTCCTGTCTGCCTTTCAATTCATCCTAAAAACATTCACGGAGGTTAAGGTCAGGCCTCTGTGCAGTCAGTGCAGGCCACTAGAGTTCTTACACTCCGACATCAGCAAACCATGTGTTCCTGCACCTCACTCTGTACAGAGGGCACTTGTAATGCTGGAACAGGTCTGGGCCCAGAGAGGTGACATTGTAATGGTACAGCCTACAAAGACCTCCTATACAAGTGTGATTCACTTTAACCACACTGGATCATTTTACATTTGAATAAAACCTTGCTAAAATGCTTATAAATTAAATTTAAATTCAACTAAGTAGTGAAAAGTATCAAGAGAAAGTTGGAGAGAGAGAGAGAGAGAGAGAGAGAGAGAGAGAGAGAGAGAATGCCATGTAGACAATTCAATTAGTTATAGATCATAGAAAGGTTTTTTTTTGTGGTGTCATTATTTTTGCTAGCATCTATAAATCTAACTAGCTAAGACTTGAGTGTACCTTGTTAATGCTGCCTTATACCTAGCACCCAAAATATGGTGTTAATAATTGAGGTTTAAGGTTGAGTTTATAAATTTGTGGCATAGTGGCAAAGCAGGTACATGTAGTGTTGCTGCCTCACAACTCTTTTATTCCAGCAAGTACTAGCAGGAAATTGAGTATAAAATAATACATTGAACGAATTCATTACCTAGACTGGTAGGCTAGCTAGTAAACATTCAATTTCAACATATGGAGTAGGTGCTATTCTAATAGATCATAAACTGGCATAGAAGTCACACACTGTTGACTGACATACAGTGTGAGGGTTTTTTTGTAGACAGTACCACATCAACACAGTAGTATAACTTAGAACAATTATAATAATATGAATGAAAAAAAATGGTATATGAGGGATTTAAGAATTCAGGACATGGTGCAGAATATTATACTGCAGTGGTTCGAGTAAACTCTGGAGTTGAGAGAGTGAGTCAGGAACAAGTGTGGAGGAAATATACTCATACAGTACTTAAATAAATACTGAAAAGAAACTGACAAATTTATGAAATGCATGGAACCAAGATTTTTTTTCAAGAAGAGAAAGTAAATAAACCAAAAATAGATGAACGAATTTCACAAAAAAAACCCTTTTTTCTCACCCCATATGCGCCATTCCTTTGGCCCACGTTGTCCCTCATTCAATTCACTTCACTTTTGTTTCATTCATGACGCAGAAAAAGCACATGCACCTGTTCCAACTTTCTCTACACAGCCGGATAGTCACATTCAGTTGCACTCACACATATCAGGTTCTCAAATAAATCACCCACCAGCTTCCTCTTAATTAATGAAAGAAGAATGTTCAGTGAGGAAGTCAGACAGAGAAAGAAAGAGCTGTTTGCATTCATCATTGTTGTCACTCAGGAGGACAAATGAAGGGTTATAAAGAGTTCCCTGAATGGAGGAAAAACAGGGAGTGGGAGTCAACAAAAATGCTCAGAAACTTCAAAATGGTGCGAATTAAAAAATAATGATTAAAAATAAATAAGTCAAAGCTACTGCGGTTGCCATTGTATACTGTATATGTATGCATACATAGTATAGTGAGATTGTCCCTTGTTTTAAATATCTATCTATCTATCTATCTATCTATCTATCTATCTATCTATCTATCTATCTATCTATCTATATATATATATATATATATATATATATATATATATATATATATATACATATACCAACATATCTATCTATATATATATATATATATATATATATATACCAACAAAAGGTCACAGATTTTACCAGCTGACTGATCTTCTTGCCATAGTAGAGGATATTATTAGGAGAGACAAAGAGAGCGAGAGAAAAAAAGAGGAAAAGCCTGGATAATGCAATGTAAGCAGTTAAATTATAATTTTTTGCTAAGTCATGTTTGCTAACACTGAAAGTTCTTCCTAGCTAAGATTCCAATGCTAACACTAACGCTAGGCTGCCTTGAGTTTCGCTGCCAAAATATCTCTGGCTCATATAATACATTGTGTAAAATTCATTGCGTAGACTGGTAGACTAGCTAGTTCACATTAGCAAAAGCAGAATGCTGACGCTTAGCAGCAGCAAATCAGTTCCTCTGCCAAAATATCTCTGGCTCATTAAATACATTGTGTAAAATTCATTGCATAGTCTGGTAGACTAGCTAGTTCACATTAGCAAAAGAATAATGCTGTTGCTTAGCAGCAGCAAATCAGTAGACACCAAAGGGACTATGGAAAGTGTAATTATCCCACACACTCCCACAAGCAGCTACTACAATATATAGTTCTAATGACATACAGTATCTTACAAAAGTGAGTACACCCCTCACATTTCAGCAACCATTTTAGCATCTTCTTAAGAGATAATACTATACTATATATACTGTATACTTTTGTTGGCAGCTATTTTTACAATAATGGCTGTAAGTTGAGTTATTTTTAGAAGACAGTAAATCTGTACTGCTATCCAAGCTGCACAATGACTACTCTAAAATAGATACAAGTTTCATTTCTATAGTATTGTCACTTGAGGAGATATAATAAAATGTATGCTGAAATGTGAGGGGTGTACTCACTTTTGTGAGATACTGTACATATTTTCTATATAATTTTTTTCTCTCTAAAATTTAAGCAGCTCTGTACTTTATAATACAGTGACACTGACTGAAGATAAATGAATGAACACATTAGTTGCATAGTGCAGCACCAGGCATAGAATCTGCTGCATCCAGCGAACTCTGTGTTCCTAAGTCTTTTTCCCCGATAAACACCTTTAGTACAAACAGACGCATGAGATGAGGATGACAGATGTAACCCGGTCAAAAAAAAAAACCAAAAGAGAAGCCAAAAAAATGCTGTAGATCCTTCGGATGAAGTTTTACAATGCTGGAATTTATCTACTTGACTTTTTTGGTATTTGAGTATTTGATTTAATACCACAGCATTACTATGTGTCGTCAAAATAGATACATTTATAGTATGTTTAAATATTTATGGCATTTGGCGCAGCCCCAAAGCGGCTTATGATTATCTCATATTTAGTCATATTTAGTCACATGTCTGAGCAGTTGAGGGTTAAGGGCCTAGAAGCAGCAGCTTGTTGGTGCTGGGATTGAAACTCAGAAGCTTTTAATGAGAATGCCAATATCTTAACCAGTGAGCTACCCCTTTATCAAATGATTACATTTTTATATTTTACCATTAACAATGCAAATTTGTCCCATTTTATAAAAACTTATGTGTAAACTAACTATTAATCCCAGCAAGTGCTGAAATCAAACCCTTTATGGTTTAACACACAGCCAGCACTGCTATGTAAAACAACAGCTCACAACAGTCCTTTGTGTCCTACTGAAAAATAGAGTGAGAGAGAAAAAGAGTGAAAGAGAAAGAAAAAGGGAGAGAGAGATACTTCAACTGCCCACAGTGTTACTCGCTCTGAAGTCACCCCTCCGCAGACAGAAAATTGGCTAATGCCATGACCTCATACCAACCTACACACACCATCACAGAGCTCTCTCTGGAAAGAGCAAGAGACACAAAATGTTATGCCCACAGTGCAGAAAATGTCACACCATGACTCTATCTGCCATTTCCATTCTTTTTCTTCTCTGTTTTCTACACTCAACAAAATAATTAACGCAACACTTTTGTTTTTGTTCCCATTTTTATTGAGCTGATCTCAAAGATCTAAGACGGCTTATGGTAGAAAAATGAACATTTAATTCACGGGCAACAGCTCTGGTGGACATTCCTGAAGTCAGCATGCCAATTGCACGTTCCATCAAAACTTGTGACATCTGTGGCATTGTGCTGTGTTAAAACAAACTGCACATTATTGAGTGGCTTCTTATTGTGGCCAGGATAAGGCACATCTGTGCAATAATCATGCTGTCTAATCAGCATCTTGATATGCCACACCTGTGAGGTGGATGGATTCTCTCGCCAAAAGAGAAGTGCTCACTGACACAGATTTAGACAGATTTGTGAACAATATTTGAGAGAAATGGGCCTTTTGTGTACATCGAAAAAGTTCTAAATCTTTGAGTTCAGCTGATAAAAATGGGGCAAAAACAAAGTGTTGCGTTTATAATTTTGTACATACATATAGCATTTGTAAGCTCTTTTTTCTCTTTTCCTGTTGCCTTAATTTTTCTGTGTGCTTGATGTTTAATTGAATTGAATTGAAGTTTTCCTCAATCCTGAATTAAATAAATTCCTTTTAATTCAAATCAGGGACTCATTCAAGCTAAAACGGTTCTCTGTCAGGCAGTGACTGACAATTTCGTCATCAGTGTCCAACAACTGCCCATTATTAAATATAATTTCAACTGGAATGTGACAATTTTAATCACTAAAAAGGGGAATCTAATGATCCAAATGTACTTTAAATTAATACTTTTCACATTTGTAATACTCTAATTAACATTGGCATGGACAAATATGAATGCTTTATGCAAATGTATATTTATTCTAGTGAAACCATACTCACCATAGAGCATGAAGACAAAATATTCTTGTAATTTATGGTGTTTTAAAATACATAAATCTGCAGTACACCAAATGGAATTTTTGCTATGTAACGGTGAATTAGGCGATACCAGAGAAACTGTACCCCTTCTAACTTTCATACGGATTACATAATCAGGCAATATTTGGTCAATGTGAAATGGTGTATCTGAAGACATTTAAGTCAAGGACATTTTACATTTTCTATTCATATATTTATTATGTCTGTGAGGCAAATATTCTCTGAGATTCAGGTTATTATATTAATGTCTGTGAAGAGAGATGACAGAGACAGCATAGAGTGCCCCCTGTCTGTCGTCTTTATTTCATAAAAGCACAACGTTTTGTTGTTATTATGAGTGTATACGAATAAAACTAGACCCTTTACAAATTCACGACGTAAAAAAAAAAAAAGTGTTTATTTCGGTGTTATGAGGAAAAGATTTCACAAAACGACTCCAGAGGATGTGTGCATCATGGTGGATTTTGGTGTTTAATTTGAGACTTGGCGTGTCAGTAAAACAAATGTTTAGTGATGAAATTTTTTTTTCGGGTGGAGTTATATATATATTTCGGTGGAATTTATAGATATTTTCTGAAAGTTTCGGTGTATACATATTAAAAAACACTGCCATCTAGTGGACATACGTCTTATTACATTAGTTTCATACCTCCTTCTGAAGATTTTTTTTCTTTTATTATTATTATCTTTAATTATGCTTGATTACTCAGTCCTTTAAGCCAGGTAATGTTTTAGAACAAGGCTGAACATGGTACAAGTATGCAACTTGAGCCATCAGTTGTTAAATTTTAAAAATTTTGGTTCTAAATCTGTGTGAAGTAAATCTTTGTGGTGCTTTTTTAATTGGTCATGCATTACAAAAATATCTTTAGCCAAACTCCTGGACAAAAAGGAGGGATGGACAAGTCTAAAATATCAAAATATTAAGCTTTTAATGGTTAAACTATTAGGCACATTTTTATATATAAAACAGAACCAACATTTTTTATGAATTATACACAATGTATGCACAGTTAATCTCATCGTTGTCATCTTCTTCTGCTTCTATCGGCTTTTCCCATTAGGGGTCGCAACAGCTGATCATCCGTCCATACCTCCCCTGTCCTCTACATCTGCCTCTTTCAAATTAACTACCTGCATGTCTTCCCTCACCACATCCATAAACCTATTCCTTGGTCTTCATCTTTTCCTCCTTCCTGGTGGCTCCATCCTCAGAATTCTTCTACCGATATACCCCACGTCCCTCCTCTGCACATGTCCAAACCATCTCAATCTCGCCTCTCTAACCTTGTCTCTAAAGCGTCCTGCATGTGTGGTCCCTCTAATAAACTTATTTTTTTAATCCTTTACTGAATCCAGCTTCCTGTCTTTTACTCAATGCCACTGTCTCTAAACCACAGTCCTATAAACTATAGATAGAATATAACAATAACCTGGTATGCTTTGACTGTACATTAATATAAAGATATATATTTATAATAATATGCTTAAGACCTATAGCTGATTCTGTTAGAGTTTTTATTCTAGTGTTGACTGTTTTTATTCATTTTTGCATATTATGCTTTTTTATTTATTTAATTGTCAACAAAAAAAATACCAACAGTTTCTATACTAATATAATATCACATGCAAACTCAAAATAAATTATGCAATGAATGTGGTGCAGTCTAACAGTTCTACATTTTGAGTACTACATTTTCATACATTGAGCCTGAGGATTCTTTTAGTTCTGCACCGGCTGAAGATTTTGCAACCTAAAAGAGAAAAAATATAACACTGGTAATAGAATGTAATAAACTATTGATTACTGCTCTGTGTAATGTGTAAGACATTCTCTATCCCTGTCTCTGTCTCTGTCTCTCTCTCTCTCTCTCTCTCTCTCTCTCTCTCCATATGAGTGCTGGGGTTAAGCATCAACATCAAATCATTTCCACATTACACATATACTCACAATAACATATATACATTATGCAGTTATGCACAGATTAAGCATAACATCATGGCAGTATAACATTATCAGAGGTGAAGTGAATAACACTGATTATCTCTTCATCACGGCAGCTGTTAGTGTGTGCATATATTAGGCATCAAGTAAACATTTTGCTCTCAATGTTGATGTGTTAAAAGCAGGATAAAATGGGCAAGCATAAAGATTTGAGCGAGTTTGACAAGGGCCATTTTGTGATGGCTAGATGACTGGGTCAGAGGCTCATTGATGCATGTGAGAAGGCCAACAGATGAGCTACTGCAGCTCAAACTGCTGAAGAAGTTAATGCTGTTAATGCTCAATGGGTCAGAACTGTTCTGTCAGCAAAAGGAGGACCAACACAATATTAGGCAGGTGGTCATCATGCTATGCCTGATTGGTAGCTTAATGTTATGCCTCATCTGTGTATATCACAATAATAGCACGTGTGCTATTATTGTGATAATTGTATTCTTGATATTGCTATTATACTTTTAACAGTACATTATTATTGCTCACAAAGAGATTACAGTATATTGCTAATAAATAAGGTTATTACCTGACCGGATACGTGTGCCGGATGCATTTGCTGGTGTCTCATCATCCTTAACATACAAAATCAGATCAAACCTTAGTAGTGTAAATGTTACAGGGTTTCTCTTTGTGTTATTTCAGTTTCTTATTTTTAAAGGCTAGCTTTCATGTAAGGCAGGGAGTAACAGATGTAATTGCAGCTTGTCCGTTTTAGTTTTGAAGGCAGACAAATGTAAAACAAGAGCAACAAAACAACAAAAGCTTGTTTACATCGATAAACAAGTGATTGTCCACTTGAGCTACAGCCTTCACATCTCTCAGGCTGAGATCTCACATTTTTTCTTATGAAAAATGTAGTTCTGAGCACCACAGACAAATTGTCTGCAATTAATTTGTTTTAATTTTTATTATTTGCTATAAGACAAGATTTGGGAGATTTGGGACTCTGCCCAGTCAATTGGCCTGAGGATTAGATTTGTAATGGGATGTTCAAAAAGCACATTCCAAATTTGTGGACATTGGCACATCCTCATCATTTTGACATTTCAACATACACAAAATGTGTAGACCAAAGAAAGAGGTATTGTTTGTAAAAGGGGCTCAAATAGAGGATGTAGGTCTACAGTAGACTTCCTCTATACTCATGGGAATTGTACACTTTTTGCGTAATTTCATGTGTATGCACTGTATATGTAACAAGATGCATGTGTGTATATGTGTGTTTAAGAGGAAAATTTATGTATTTTATAAATAATTTTTATTAAAAAAAAATTCAATAATGAAGAATAAAAATGCTTCTTGTCAGTCAACACTTTTAATAGACAATAAAATAGTTAGATAGATCTTAAATTAGTCATTTTAAGGACTAACCCTAATATTAAACTATTGCCTATAATTTACTCACTAAATAGGTTTTAATTATTAACAAATAAATAATATATTGCTATAGGAAAGTATTCAACAAGGAGACGGTGTGAGGTGGCTTGACAGGCATGTCTGAGCTATGAGATACAGTGTTTAGATAGAAGGCACATTCACATAAGAAAATATATCCAAGCCCACCTTGGATATATTTTCTTATGTGAATGTATGTAGAGCTTTATATCTACGTCTTTGCCTTCCTCCCGCAACCTCTTTGTAAATTAACTTCACCCCGGACTTGCTTGACGACGATGAAGATGATGATGATGATGATAATGCTGATTGTGTAACTGGGATACATTTTAATTGTTTTGCTTTGTAACCCAATTTACTTTTTGTCAAGCTCTACCATGCTTCACTTGCTGTGAAGCATGGTGGTGGTAGCACCATGCTCTTCAGCTGGGACTGGGGCGGTAGTCAAGTTAAAGAGAATCATGAATAGCTCCAAATACTTTTTTATTTAAACCAGCAGAAAACCTCATTTAAACAGCTGAAGATGAAGAAAGACTTTCAGCATAGTAACGATATAAAGCACACATTTAAGATGTGGTTGTAGGGGGTGTGGTTGAGTGCAGTTTTATGAATGGATCACGAGTAGTGTGTTGGAAATGTACAATAAAAAAGAGAAGGAAAGAGGGGTTTTTTTTTTAGCTTTGAGGGTTTTTTACTGCTTACCATGTCCTCATTTCCATACATACCAAAAAACATTACGCAAGTTAACAAAGAAATTGCTACAAAGAATTTTTTTTTTTTTCAAAGTCAGATCCCAGATCTAAATCCCTTTTTTTTAGTATTTGGGGGATTTGTTGAGGACTGTTTTATGTGGGGGCAGTGTATAGGAGATTCCCTCACCAGAAATTATTTTGGAAGGAAACATAAAATAAAGTTTAATAAAGTTTATTAGACTCCTATAAGTGCTATATTAAAAAAATAAATAAACAAAGATTTAACAAAGTAGCAGTAAATACAGGCTATGCACACTTGTGCTATAATCACTCTGAAAAAAATAAAGTTTTGCCATGATTTTTCTAAGATTTATTTATTTATCTGTGTATTTCTAACTTGTACTTTTAACATGTATCCATGTTATGTCTTTGGTGCTTGGGCCCTTAATATTATGCACTTGCAGGAAAGGGTTATAAGTGAAACAGTGCTTGTTCTTTTTCCTCTAAAGTTGCATGTTTCAGTGTATTGTGTGTGGGTGGCTGAGAACATCCTACCTTGAATAGGCAAATAGTGTGCAGTAATCAGAGGACCGGTTTACAGGGCTTAGAGAAGTGTAGGTGTCTGTTAGTGAAACCTCTACAGCCTGAAAATTCTAATATAGCAAAGACAAAAGTGTAGAGACAAATTTAGTCCAGAACCTCCTGCCCTCCAAACATTTTTGACACTTTATATACTGTAGCAAATGCAGTTGGAAGAATCTCATAAACAAGTCTCCATGTACAGTATGGAACCATTTTCTCCTCAAAGGCGCAAAATGATGAAGCAATGTCGGAAAATGTCACAAATCAACCCCACCCCCCCTTTATTGTGTTAACCATACATCTATATTTGTCCCAGATCAGTATGCTTTCTTAGAGTAGCTAAAGCGAAGAACAGGGTAATTATATAATGAATTTGACATTACAGTATCAAAATGAATACTTACACTAAGAACATCATAAGTGGGAGACATGGTCTTTGGGTCCAGACTGGTGTATATGTCAACTACAGGGTTTGTAATACACTAGGGGGGGAAATTTTTAAGAACAAAAAGAAGATTCTTTTAAAACAGAAAAGTTGAACAATAGCGAGCTTAAAGAAAGTTCATACCTGAGTATCTGTATCATTCTTGCTTCGTTTTGCCCTTCTGAACACACAAAGAAAATCATTGATCATTGCAGTGTAAAAGATAAAACTCACTATCATTAGTTTTTCATATATGTGTGTGTGTGTGTGTGTGTGTGTGTGTGTGTGTGTGTGTGTGTCTTTTTTGTTGTCTTTTATGTTGTAGTTGCTTCAAATTGTACAGGACTATATTTACTACATTTCCTGCTTACTCAGCCGCTTTGTGCCCGAATGTGAGCAATGCTATGTGGTTTCCTGTTTTATATACTCTTATATGTATGTCTGTTCTTGTCAATTCAGTTCTATATTTCTATAAAAAAAAATCTGATGAAATTTTACAACTAGACAAATCCGTCTGATCTTGTTGAGCAACCTGGTGACACAAAATAATTAATAAGTCACTCTCTGTCTTATTAAATTAAGTCAATGTGCATGGTTTAAAGATTTTTTGAATCTATTGTATTAATTAATATCTGTTATATCTAGACTAAAGTATCTTGCTCTATTTGTTCATATAACTTCTCAGATAGAGCAGCTTTCTGCAACATCAACATCATACTGCTCAAAATATGTACAAAATACCCCAAACACACCACACAACATCATACATGAGTCATCTGTACCAAAAAAAACCCATAATGCTTTTCTAGCACTAACACTCATACATTTCATACACTATATGGACAAAAGTCTGTGGACAACTGACCATACGATTTGTATTTACTTTTCAAACCTCCAATTTCACATCTAGTCTCCATTTGCTGATACGATACCCTCCACTTTTTCAAGTAGATGTTTCACTAGATTTTAGAGGGTCCTTGTGGAGATTTGTGCTCATTTTACCACAAGGGCACTTCTAATGTCAGGGACTGATGTAGGGTAAAGAGGCTAGGCATGCAGACAGCATTCCAATTCATCCCAAAGTTGTTCAATAGTGTTTAGATCAGAGCACTATAGCAGAGATCTTCCACTCCAAAATATGTAAACAATATGTTCATATAGCTGGCTTTGGGCACTTGGACATTGTCATGCCAGAACAGGTTCGGGTCTCCTAGTTCGAGTGAAGGGAAATTTAATGCTACTGCATCCAAAATTGTGTGCCTCTAAATTTGTGTTAACAGTTTGGGGAAAAAACACAAATGGCTGGAAAAGTCAGTTGTCCCAATACGGTTGTCTATATAGTGTTTGTAGCAGGGTTTTCGTACGGTTTTACGGTTTTACATTTCAAAATCAAAATTTAGCCATAAAAAGTCTTCAATTCGCTGTTCTAGGTCTTAAATAATTTAAAACAGGTGTTAAAAGTTCTGGATGTTTTTTGTTTGTTTCCATGGGTGTAGTTCTTTCTTTAGCTAATCCAAGTATACTTAATTTGCTGTATTACAACAAAAAATTAGACCAACATGCAACAGAAAATCAGCTTTCTGTTATTTGTGCAGATCTCTTGTGGATTGTACCACAGAAGTATAACAGATGTAATTTTAGCTAAATGCAAAAAAATTGCAAGTTTAGCGATTCTGGGTTTAAAAATAATTAATTTAAGGCTTGGTTAAGGACAATTGCTAATAATGTATTTGTGTATGTGTTTGTGTTTTTGATGTCTTGATATAGGTTTTAAATTTCACTTTTAATGGTTTTAAAAAGTTTTTAATTTGACATGGTATTAACTGCAGACCTTTTGTATGATTTTTTGTTGTGGATTATGACTGGGCATCAACTTTTACATCAGATATTCTAAAACAAGAGCTAACATGCTAAAGGTTATCATTATGCTTCGAGGTTGAACATCAAAAATAGGCCATAGAGTGTGTGTATGTTTTATTTTTGCTTGTCATTCTGAAAGCATAATGAAAAACTTTAGCATGTTAGCTCTTGTTTTGGAATATCTGATGTAAAAGTCGATGCCCAGTCATAGTCCCCAACAAAAAATCATACACAAGGTCTGCAGATTATACCATGTTCAATTGAAAACTTTTAAAGACCATTAAGTGTGAAATTTAAGACCTATATCAATATGTGTCAAATTTTGAAACGTAGCTTTGAGGGATTCAATTGTAAAAGCATTAGTACGATGATTGATGTCTGGTGAGGAGACCTGGAACGTGGTCTGTGTTCCAGTTCATCCCAAAGCTGATCATTGGGGTTAAGGTCAAAGATCTGTACAGACCACCTGAGATCTTTCATGTTAAATTTACCAGAATATTTGTTTATAGTCCTTACTATGTCCAGTATAATTCTTAATTCTACAGTACAAAGTAATTCTTGACAGTGATTTGTATATTTGTATGTCATGTGCTCATCAGGTGTTCGTAAACATTTGACTATATATATTTCCTCCCAGCACTCACCTGATAAGATGAATCAACAAAATCAAAATTGATATTGAAAGGAATCCCACTGCTGCATATATAGCATGCTGAATCCACCACCAATCACGTTCTGAACCTGCTGTGATGCTCTTGGCTTCAATGACTTTTCAGAGAAGCAAACACATAATGTTAAATTTAGTAACACTAGTAATACTCTCACACTCTGCTAAACCCATATTCATCTTAGTTCACATTTCACTTTTCTATCTGGTATCTAGGTATGATCTCTCCAGCCTGTTTTTTGGAGAAAGCTCTCTATTGTTTCCAATCCAGTGTTTGCTTTACTTAATGTATCTGTGTCTCCTAATGACAGAACTTCCAAGCATTTTAACACAACCAATAATGGCTCAATTTCTCTTATTTATGAATATCTTTATATTTCAGTAAATCTTTTCACATATAGTGGATTTGCAAAAAACTGACTCTCTCTCGCTCTCTCGCTCTCTCGCTCTCTCTCTCTCTCTCTCTCTCTCTCACTCTCTCTCTTTATATAAATTGTATATACTATATACTCTTTGTGTATGATGTACTAACTACTCTTTTTTATGAAATTGCAACTTTTCTAATATTTGTATGTCCGCCTGTGATTGATACCTAATTTATGATGAATTTATGAAGTGAGCCTTTTTCATTTGGACATAGTCTGCATTGTCAAAAGTTTTGGCAACATAACAATGAGTGTAAGGTTTAGAAAGCCATCCGACTAATCAGATTCATGAACTGTAAATGAAACTGTAGAGACTAGAGCAGGATGATTCTGACTTCATCTTATGACTACATCTCCTGATAGACATAGTCTTTCCATGTATTTCCCCCCTCTATCAAAAGCTAGTTTATCGTTTTGACTGATCAGGAAAAAAGTGATGAAAATCATATGCTATGGACTCAACCTGAATACTTATGGAGGATACTGGGAAATTGGAACACAATGCTCATCATCACCATTATCAAAACATTGAGGTGTATTGTTTAACACAAATGACTTAATGATTTAAAAGTCTACGGAAATGGATAAAGAGTCATATTACCTCTTGCAGCACATGTGTATTCATCTCTATCGTTGTAGCTAGGTTCATCCAGATAAAGATTGTTGCATTTGGTGGGTTTGTTCATTATGTATTTGCCATTCTGGTACCAGCTAAACATATGGTGAGGAAGAGTACAGCTGGTAATACAGCTCAAAATTATTGTCTGTCCATCAGACACTTTGGTAGAATTCACCCTGACCTGAACATCTACAATAGAAATAAATGATCAGAAATACAGTATGGACATTTTTGTTTTACATTTAAACAGAAATGTATTCACCTGTAACAATCAGCTGGACCCAGAGTGAGCTACTGAAGGCTCTGTGTGGGGTACTGGTGGTGAAGTGAAAGCGGTAATCTCCCGAGTCGCTCTCTTTAAGGTCAGTCAGTCTTAAAGTGCAGTTATTCACTTTATCTCCGACAAACTCCACACGACCTGCAAACTCTTCTAAACGTCTCACGGCCTTCTGATTGAACGTCCAGTAGCTTTCATTGACTTTTTGTCCACTGGGATATAAATAAGTGCAGTGGAAGTTCACAGATGAACCTTTTAAAGCACACACTCTTCTTTGAGCATAAGTCACAGTCCAGCAATCCTTTTCCGAAACACCTGCAAGAGTCAGGCATTTTAGGAGAATAGTTTGAGATGGCGAACAGAAAGTTGTGAATTCAAATCCTAAAACTGCCAAGATGTTCCTGCTCAGCTGTTATATGTCGGTGTTGAACTGGACAAGGGTGCAGAAAATGCACTCTAGCGCATTTTATATGCAGTGAAGAATTACAGATGAAAAACAGACCTTATACTCACAGTATGCAGGGGAATAGATATTATTCACTTTGGTTTTGACTGAACAGGAGTAGCTGCCTCCTTCACCAGCACCAGCTAGATTAAGAGGCTCAGAATTTTGGAGCGCATTCACACGTATGCCGTTCTTCCACCAGGTAATCCAGTTTGTAGTCAGTCTGCAATGGGTGCTGCAGGTGAGCGTTAATGGCTGCTCCATGATGCCGGGGTGTACCTTCACCTGCAAGTCTGAACACATTTACAGCATTTGTACAACATTCTGCTTTGACTGGTTAAGGAGTGTAAAATGCTATACACAAAACTGTACTGTTATACACAATCCGCTACTGCAGTACGCACTATTGTACTGCAATACACATTGATGTACTGCAATACACAACACTGTAGTATTTTATACAATATTGTACTGCTACACAATCCTGTACTACTATACACAGTGATGTACTGCTATACACAATCCTGTACTGCTATACACAATAATTTTCTGCAATACACAATACTATTCTACTGTACACAATACTATTTTGCTATACACACTATTGTTCTGTTATATAAAATGCTGTACTGCTATACACAATCCTGTACTGCTATACATTTTTTTTTGTACTATACACAGTGATGTACTGCTATGCACTATTGTGTATAAAAGTACTTCACTTTGTATAGTAAAAACATTTACACACTACAATACACACAAATGTACTGCAATACTATTGTGTAATGCTATACACAATACTGTACTGCAATACACACTATTGTACTGCTCTACTCATTAAATATACGTGATCAGAAGAGAAACAGCACAAAAGTATAGTTTCACTTGGTTATAAATAAATCCTGTACACAATCTATGATACGTCAGTATTTTATTGAAATAATTTATAACCTGTTACTGTCAGATTCACGGCTGATGAGCTGAGATATTTCTCTCCGTTTGCTGCGACGAGCATGAAGCGATATTCTCCAGAGTCTCGCAGTCTCACGTCTCTTATTGTCAGAGTGCTGGAGTTTAGGGTCTCAGTGTGACTGACACGGCCAGCAAAGTCAAAGTCCAAAGCCAGATCCTCTGGATAATTCTCTTTCTTCCATTTATTTTTCTGTTTAGGACTGAACCAGATCACAGTGTGGATGCTGCTGTGTGTGTAAGAGCATTTGATGAACACGTGCATGGTTTCTAATGTACAGATGCTTTCATCAACACATCTTACAGGCCAGGTTTTCTGAGGAGAAAAAACTGCATAATTACACACACACACACACACACACACACACACACACACACACACACACACACACACACACACACACACACACACACAGAGTGAAAGAGAGAGAGCGTAAGAGAGAGGAAATACAGTATACACAAATTGTACTGCCTGCCATGTTCTACAACTCATTCAAGGTTCAAAGTTATTTTTTGTCTAGATTTACTATTATATTATTATGATGATGTTTTAGTGCCACAATAAAAGAATATTCTGAGAAAAGAATTATGAGCATAAAGTCGAAATTACATTCATAGCAGTAGCTGAAGTACAGGCACGCCGTTGTTGCACCAGATTCTGTGACCAATTTATTGTGTGACCTTAGAGGGTGGGTTTGCTCAAATGCATCTTAAAAATGGACACAGACAAGTTTCTATCGCGTACTTTTCGAAGAGGAATTGTTCTCAAGAGAAAGATACTCCGGCAGGCCAAAACTTTATTCTCGTAATTTCAAATGTATTCTCATTGTGCATCCAAAGACATCCAATACAATTGTGTGCCTTCAAGTTTCTAAAAAAAAAATACATTTTGAAGAAGAACCACATGGATGAAAAAAGTCAGGTGTCCCAATATTTTGTCCATATAGTGCTACCAATTAATTTATTGATTTTCTTGCATTAATAAATAAATTGATTTTTAAACTACGTTTTAGTTTGTGTATTTACCTCTGGGATAAATGATCTATCTATCCACAGATCCAAAACAAATATATAAAACAAATATAAAGAACTAGAGGAAGAAAGAGACGGTACCTTGAGCATGTATCAGAAAGATCAAGTGAAGAAAACCAGCAAACTCCAACAACATTGTAATGTTTCTGAGAGTAAGTACACAAGAGATTTCACCAAATTGTTGCTCTTGTGTGTGTATAATGTCCATGTAAGAAAAAGAAATTGTAAGCCTTAAAGAAGTTTGTAGTTACTTACAGTATTATCTCGTGGACAGAGCAGAAGTGGACTAGGCAGAGTGTATGTGTAATATGAACAGTGTTTGTTTCCTTCCTCTATTTTTTCAGACGTCGTGACAACTGTGCAAAAAAAAGGTAATATAGGAGGAAAATTAGGAAAAATTTACAAGTAGTTTATATTAAAACACTGACAGCAAAAACACAGTAAAAAACGTTTGCATTTATATAATCTTTAATATTTTAATGTCATTTATCAAGATTGAAGATTCAAGAAACATAAGAATGATTATAGATGTAATAAAGCTATAATAATCCAATTGCAAGAAACAGACGTGTGCATATATAAAGTGTAAAATATGCAATGTAAAGGTAAGGGGTTTATGTGTATGTGCAAAATATGCAGTAGTCTGATGTACTGTAGATCAGGTCCATGCTGTGCAATCTGCATATTTTTCACTTTATTAAATCTTCATATATTTTTATTAATTCTGGGGGTAATAATATTAATAATAATATGAATAAGATTCAAAAATAAGAATAACCAGCAATACATCTGCTCAAATATTTGAGGAGAAAAAAAAACTACTTATCAATTCTTTTTTAGGTCTGACTTTATAAAACTGATCTGCAAAAGTATTCTGGTTTTTAATTTGGATAATTTTTCTTTTTTTCTATTATACTGATGACAACAATATTGAAATAATATACTTTTCTATTATTTACAAATTTATTGGCAATTTATTACAATTATCTTATTCATACAGTACAACTGTAAAGTTGAGTATTGAAGGCCAAATATGGCAGTACCTTGGCAGTGCTTAGATTTGAACTCCATCTTTTGATCAGACGTTCCCAATCTTAACCACTGAGTTACCACTTCCTTCTATTATGTTTATGCAATTTCTTTGGTAGGATTCGTCTGTATTTATATAAAATCGGAATTTTTTTTTTCAAATCTGATACACCAGTTTCATTTCTACACTGGTTTTATAATATTTTCCCATATAGCCTTAAGCTTTAATTTTTTTCTTTTTTTTACACCAGTCTACACAAATACAGATATCGTATTTCTGTGAAATCTAAAATATATTCAAAGCCTTTGCAATGAGACTTGAAATGTAGCTTTCTCTAGAACATCTTCATGTTGTTTCTACACTCTGATTAGAGTCCACCTGTGGCAAATCCAGTTGATTGGACATGATTTGGAAAGGCACACACATGTCTATATAAGGTCTCACAGCTAAAACTACAACTAAAAGGAAATATCAGCACAATAAGGTCAAACAAACTGCAAGTTAAGCTAATATGACTATGTTTAGGCACAGATCTGAAAAGAATTCTAAAAGCATAGAGTTCTTAGGCTTTAAGGATTTTCTTTGGGTTATGCAGTATAGTAAAAAAAAAAAAGTCAGCGGTGAACAGTAACAAAATAAATGTAATTTGTTACTGTAGTTAAGTAGGTTTTAAATATAACTGAAGTTAATTAAGTATTTTTATGTGGGGAAGTGTTTACTTTATCACCACTTTTCAAAGTCAAATATCGTACTTTTTACTCAACTACATTTTGCGAAATCAGTTGTTCCGTTTTAAACCCTAACACCACCAATCAGGGTCGAGGGCATACTCTGTTTTAACTTGTTTTGATTTCTGGCTTGGTGGTATCTACCCATCACCAACATACAGTTCAGTGTCAGTCCAACACCAAGCAGAACATTTTGTGAAAGATAAATGATTAAAGAAACTCCTGAACTTGCCACAACGCTCATGGACTTATTTGTGCAATTTTTTTATTTCTTTTTTTTAAGTAGTTGAAAAAAGCTTTTGGGCTCATGATAATTTTAATAGCTTTCAATCAGTGTTTGAATTATTAATATTAATGGATAAGAAAATATTAATAGATTGGTGTGTTAAAAGTAACATTAAAGTCTTTTCACATAAACTGAGTTGATAAAAGCAACAGTCTTACAGTATGACAGAAATGATTAATAGGAACATTATAGCCATAATAAATCATAGTACAGTACTTTGGATACTTAAATACATTTGAAGGCAAATACTTTTGTACTTTCACTCAAAAGAAAGCATAAAGGAAGCATTTTGACTTTTACTGAAGTCATATTTCACCTACTGTATCTCTGTTTTTACTCAAATACATGGTTTGTGTACTTTGTCCACCACTGCCAAAGGTATGATCAAATCAAGTCAAATAGGATTTTGTTGTCATTACAACCATATAGAATACAGTACACAGAGAAATGGAACAATCTTTATAATACCATCATTATGACCTCATGGCTTTAGGAACCATCGATATTATACTGTAACTCCTTAAAACAGAGCACTGCATCATAGACAAGTATCTGATGAAGTAAAAATGAATGGCATTACTAAAGCAAGAAATAAACACAATAAACACAATTCAACCAGTCTCCTTTCAGCTGTAGCCACGTAGCCATGGCTGCACCACATGCATACATCATCTCTTGCAAAAACATCAATATTAACTTCGTGAAATTTTTGTGCATTGTTTCCGAGCATTACAGTTTTCATTACAGACTTGAAATGAAGGCAAGTTGTGTGTTTTTGTGCAAATTCTACAGGAAAGAAAAATCAAAAATATATATAGTTCATAAAAAGGTTGTTTTGCCTGACCTTTCCTCACAACATCCAGCTTTTCTTGTGTGTATCTGCTACCGAAGAGCTCCTTTTTTGCCAGCCATTGTGGAATAAAAAAACAGCTATTAAGTCCACACAAATATATTTGAGCGTGTGCAGTTTGCTACAGATGTGGTTCGCGAGCCCTGACAAGCACACTCTCTGACCATCCAATCAATTGTCATGAAAATACTGGTTATTGGATGCCTGCTGGATGGTCCCAGTGTGCCCAATCTAAATCTGATTGATTAAAGCAACAGCTTCATTGTTATGTTATTGATACCTTTGACCTCAGCAACACGTAATGTGGTGGCTAAAATATAATAGGATAGAAACTCTAAACTAAACTTACACTATAGGAAGCAGCACAAGTGAGAGAAGAAAGAGACACTATGAAATAAAGAGAATAGACTTTTTTAGAATATTTGAAAACAATTAATTCAAATTCATGTACTAAAATGAATTCAATGTTAGTCAGTGATATAGAGTTTAAGCCAGCAAAGAAGGTCTTGTTGGTCCTGCCATTAACCCTGACTGTTGATTGGCCAAATGAACATTACGATCAGATGGTTGTGAGATCAAAGCTGAGCTCCACCAAGCTGCCACTGTTGTGCCCTTGACCAAGGTCCTTTACTTTTGACAGCTCAGTTGTCAGTCGCTGTAGATAGGGGTGTCCACAAAAACATGTAAATTATTCTATGGAGTTAATGGAATATATCTTATTGTATAACAAAAATCTCCATAGCTAATGAGACTTAGGAGCCCTGGAGCTCTGGGGATTCGACTCTGGGATCAGACATCTCCATGAATGCAATTTCAGCGTCGTGACACAAGATGGCGCCTCATTAGCGCAAGTGTTTTTTTTTAAATATGAGTGAAGAAGAACGGCTCCTCGTCACCGTGGCAACAGCTGCTTAGCGCTAACGGTAAACAACATGGCGGCGATGGTGTGATGGAGATCTGGTTTGAGCTTTTTTTCTCTACACGTGCAGTGATTTATCTTTGAGATTTTGTATTGAAGGAGGCAGGGTAAGAGGACATATTCGAATAAAATGAATCTACCGTAGCGGAAAAGCACAGTTAAAAGAGCTAACTAGCATGTTTGTTTAACTACAAGTGTGAGTGAAGAGCAGAGATTGGGAAATGGGATCGGGGATGGGTTCTGCTGTCTGATTAATATGGAACAGAATCAGGTGCTCACGGTGACTTCTTGGGTTGAGTTTAGGTTTTCAGGAGGAAATAAAGGTGCATGCTGCAGGTTTAATTGCTGCCACGAATCCCTGAAGTCTGATGAGAGGAGATAAAACGCGCGATCTCGAAAATGTCGGAGTGGAAACGAATTTTCGATCAAAACCGAGCGATTCCTCCTCCTAACCAAACTGCCAGGCTAGCACAGGCCCAGAGCCAGGCTTTCAGACTCGTGCTCAAAAGACTGGACGGGCTTCAATTGACCCAGGTTAGCGCGCACGCGCACACACACACACACACACACACACACACACACACAGTGTCAAGCTTCAATCTTCATGATTCTACTGTATCGGCGTAGGTATGAACTCAAGCAGAATGTGGGTGATACCCTGGAGAGGGTACAAATCCAATCTAGAAGTTTGGAAACCAGAACACAAGCAATAGCCTGTAGGAAATATAATGGAAATGTGTGCAACAAAGTGAAATAAACAAAAGAACGTGATCTTTAGTATCTGATCACTGATGAGTTTTATGTCTTCGATGTGTAAAACTGGTCTGGTCTGCTTTATTTAAAAAAAAACACAGCACCATGTCTTCTGGTGTACATCCACATAACCTCCCTTCATGCCAAAGAAACCTGAAACCTAAAAACCAAACATTTAATCATTCATTCCAATCCTTTAACTTTAAGACAAGATTTTATGGTGCATAGTAATTGTTAATGGAGGAAACATGCACCTCGAAGTGCAAGCAAAGCAAGTGGTGAACTTGAGAAAGAGAAGTCTTGATGGCCACTCACTCACACTCTCTCTCTCTCACACACACACACACACACACTCACTCACTCACACCATTTACTCACACACACACACACACACACACACACACACACACACCATTTACTCACTCACTCACTCTCTCACACACACACACACACACACACACACACTCACTCACTCACTCACTCTCACACTTTCTCTCACACACACACACACACACACGCACACACACACACACACACCCATTTACTCTCACACACACACACACACACACACACACACACACACACACCATTTACTCACACACACACACACTCACTCACTCACTCACTCACTCACTCACACACACACACCCCATTTAATCACTTACTCACACTCACTCACTCACTCATTTACTCACTCACTCACTTATTTACTCACTCATTCACTCACTCACTCACTGGTATTGTCTTAGAAAATAGAGTCATGTGTGTTTGTATTGTGTCCAGGCAGAGGATGTGAGACCAGACAGATTCGAGCTACACGTCTCCCTGTTTGACAACAATCTCCATCGATTCTTTGGAAGGACTTGGAAAAGTAAACCACACCAGGCCACTAAGCGAAATCAGGAACAACCCAGCAAAGTGCATTTTAATGAGGTAGGAGATTTGTCAAGGTTCAGGTTCTGGATGGCTCACATCAGGATTTTCCAGTTAGATGGTTTTATTTTCCCCCAATTTTTCTCAGGCCACTTTTTACTTCATGTCCGTGAGTTTTATTATAAAGTACTACCCTGAACCCTGAATTATTGTTGAACCCAAAAATGGTAATACTGGCTGTTCAAACACTTTCCAAAATCTAAAACTTTCTTGTGATTCTCGGTTCTGCACAGACAAAGCAACAGCTCCACTGGGAACCAGTTAAATACGTCCTGAAAAAAAGACATTCATGCATTTTTAATGACAATTACACATATCTAGACTAAAGATGGAGCCCATGTCATCATTTCTTCTGTTTAATAGGTGATATATGGATCATTAAATAATGCATAACAAAGTAGTAAGGCATTTTCAGAAACGGTAAAGTACAACATTATTTATAACCATCCAATAAAACAAAACATTCATGATCATTTTATAATTTATAACGGAATGCAAAAAGCAATTGTTTGTATTAAGTCAAGTTTTTTTTTAACTGCAATACCTACATTTATGCCACATCATTTAAATTCTCAGGTCATTGGGTGTTAAATGTATTTTTTATACAAATGTTTTTTTAATATGCTTATGGCAATACATTGACATTCTGTAGTAGCGCAGAGACTTGCATTGTGACTAATAATGTCTGACATGAAAAAGTGCTTTTTAAGTCTATTTAGCTATAGGAGATATGAACAATCCCTGAATGTGAAAAATAAGAGCTGTTCTATTCAATCCACAACCAAATTCGGTGGTTATTGTTGATGTTTTGTTGTTTTTGGGTTTGCTGTTGTTGTCCTTGGCTGACATATTTATTATCTGATTATTTGAAAAAGGTTTTGACCTTCACAAATTGTTGTATTGGTGATGCTTTGTTTTGATTTTCACCTGTCTTTTTTCTTTAAAATGACTTGCTTTTCACGTATTGGCCGCTCTCTGGTCTTCCAGGTGGTCTGTCTTTTGTTGTCCTCATAGGCAAAACCCAGGGTTTAATCAGAGTGTAAATATTCAGAGCTGTCCATTGGTTAAATTATCAATCTAACAAACATACCTGGGCAACAAGAACCACCTGTCAATCACAAGTTCCAATATTTGAGATTTTTAAAAAAATTAATAGGTTTAAACTTAAGGTTCCATTTGTTGTTATCAAGTTGTTTAATACATCTCAATTTAAATATTAGGAAATGAAAAATTCTGATCCGTCGTATCCATCATTACCTTTTGATCTCAGACCGTAAGGTTTGGAGGGACCTTAAATATGAATCATGCTTCTGCTAACTTCTTTTTTAAATTGTATTTGTTTTTATTAATTATCATTGTTCATGGTTTGTTCTGGTTTATGGCTTAGATGGTCACAATTAAGTGTCTCAAAGGGATCATAATAACCAAAAGTAAAACAATTACGCGTCAAGACTGTTCATTCCTGACATTAAGCACAATACCCATAAAAATCGTGTGAGGTTATTGTCCAAATCATGTTTCGAGGGGAAAATCATGTCTAATAATAACTGCATGTGCCCATTGATTTGCTGCATATCTCCAGCCCTATGCTTTTAGGCTCTGAGCTGAAATCAGAACGCAGCAGCGGTTCTGCTACGAGTACCAGAGGCAGCAGGGGGGACGACTGTGTGAGATTGCAGAAGAGCTGTCAGCCATGATGGATGTTTTAATATACGCCTCGCAGAAAGACTCCCAACAGAAAGAGTGATTAGGCGAGAAAAAGAGATAATATTAAAGCAGTGCTTTCCTCTGGCCTGCCTCGAAGATAGGAAGCCTATGACAAAACAAATGTTTGCAAGACACATAAGAGTTGGTGGATGAAAGTTAATTACCAAACCTCACGTGATACAAGCTCGTTTTTTTGCCACAACAGATGGATTCGGATGAATGAAGAGCGGATTGGACATATCCGATTCAAACACACGCATTACGCAGGGTTCGCATATGCTAAATTAATCTCCTGTTCAAAATGATCATGTGGATGCTAGCTCTGCTGTTTTTTTTTCTTCCCATGAAGTCTAATTCATTTGTAATGTAATCTGTGTACTCCGAGTTTGACTCTTCGGCCTGAGCCGTCTCTGTGCGGTTCAATCTATCGGTGCTTCTGAAGATTAACATCGAAAGCCTTGCCTATGGAGGGCTTGTTGGTTTCCAGAGTACACTTATGCTTCCAGAATGTGACAAACCGGCCCCATGTGTATTGATTCTGCCTTTTTAGCCCCTCGTGAATCACTGGTTTTACTAACAAGCACTTGGAAAAGGTGCTTCATTCTGTATTCATGCTGGACTCCTTTCTGACCAACAGAGGGCACTGTGGTATCACATCACAACCGGTTATGCGTTTGGTATTTTAACATTGCTGTGGATTGCAGAGCGGCTGAACTCCTTCTCTTTGCTCGTTTATGTGTGAAAATAAGCACAGTAATTCAGCTCAGCCGCCTTTAGGCAAACTGCGCAGTGGTCGCTTCGGTAGAAAGCAGACCATTCCTAGAAGCCCTGCTGTTCAGTATGGTTGTTACTTTCGTTAGAGAGCTGCAAGTGGTCAGTGTCTTCCGCCTGCATTTGTCATCTTTAGGCTTGTCAGACAGGTCTGAATCATATCACCTATTTTACTCCTCTGATGCAACACATGCACTCACCATTGAGCGTTTCTTTAAATTCCAGTTTCAGACCCTGGATCTCTATCCAGCCAATACCACCGATTGACACAATCAAGTTTCAAGGTTGTTTATTTGTAACACACATATTATGTACATATGATGTAATGTCATGAAAGGTTTTATTTCCGTTATTTGCAGTTCGTTTATTGCCACAGGTTGCTCTCGATATTAAAAAGTTTGAATATGTGGTCACACAATTCAATAAAAAAAACTTTCTAGTTGAATTACATGTGTAGTGCAAGCATGATTATTTAGTATTAATGTTAACCAATGACAGTGTTTGGGAAAAGTTTGGGAACACCAATCAGACATAAATTTATGACCTTATATAATTATAAGCGGTGAAGTGAATAACACTGATTATCTCTTCATCATGGCACCTGTTAGTGGGTCGGATATATTAGGCAGCAAGAAATCATTTTTTCTTAAAGTTGATGTGTTTGAAGCAGGAAAAATGGACAAGCGTAAGGATTTGAGTGACTTTGAAAAGGGCCACGTTGTTATGGGGAGACGTCTGGGTCAGAGCATCTCCAAAAACACAGCTCTTCTGGGATGTTCCTGGTCTGCAGTTGTCAGTGTCTATCAAAAGTGCTCCAAGGAAGGAACAGTGGTGAACCAGAGACAGGGTCATATGCGGCCCGAGGCTCATTGATGCACGTGGGGAGCGAAGGCTCCAATCTAACAGACGAGCACCTGTAGCTCAAACCGCTGAAGAAGTAAATGCTATAATGCTCGATGGGTCAGAACAGTTTTGTCAGCAAAAGAAGGACCAACACAATGTTAAGCAGGTGGTCATAATGTTATGCCTGATTGGTTTCAAAAGTTATGCCTGGTCGGTGTATATGCTACAGACTAGATACAAAAACACATAACAATTGAACAATGAATGACTGGATGTTCTGTGAACCGACGAGTCTAAATTTGACATTTTTGGCTCCAACAGAAGAACTAAAGTAAGACAAAGAACAGGAGATAAGATGTTAGCAGACTGTTTCACATCTACAATCACTGGGTGAAAGAATACTGAACCAACATGGCACAATTCCATACTTCAACACCATGCAGTTATTTGCCAACTTCACCATACAAGATAATGAAGCATACGTCCAAACTCTGTAGGGTGTAGAGTTTTATATATCATAGAATGTGCTGCCCAGTCACTGCTGAATCAGTCAGAAAGTAATCTCCAACTAGAAAAGAACACTTTGGCAAGTTTTACAAGAAGCATGGCAAATTATTTCAGCTGAATGTTTAGAAAACTAATGGTCCATATTCCAAGAGTGTGTAAAGCTGTTATTCATGCTGAGGGAGGATTTATTTTTTAATGAAAATAGTTTAACATCTGTACATTTATATATATTTTTTTGTTTATAGTAAATAGTCCTATTAAATTACCTAATGTGTTGCATATAAACAGAAGGCACGTGCATGTGTCTCAAACACGATAAAAGACTAATTCGTCCAAAATTTGACAGGTATTTTACATTATGAAATCTCATGTGGATGTACAAACCCGATTTCAAAAAAGTTGGGACACTGTACAAATTGTGAATAAAAAGGAATGCAATAATTTACAAATCTCATAAACTTATATTTTATTTACAATAGAATATAGATAACATATCAAATGTTGAAAGTGAGACATTTTGAAATTGCCAAATATTGGCTCATTTTGATTTTCATGAGAGCTACACATTCTAAAAATGGTGGGACAAGTAGCAATAAGAGGCCGGAAAGGAATATAAGGAACAGCTGGAGGACCAATTTGCACCTTATTAGGTCAATTGGCTCAAGATGGGCAGAGGTTCACCAATTCCCCCAATGTTGTGGCAAAAAATAGTGGAGCAATAATCAGAAAGCTTGAAGTTATCATTATCTACAGTGCATAATATCATCCAAAGATTCAGAGAATCTGGAACAATCTCTGTGCGTAAGGGTCAAGGTCGGAAAACCATACTGGATGCCCGTGATCTTCGGGCCCTTAGACGGCACTGCATCACATACAGGAATGCTGTAATTGAAATCACAACATGGGCTCAGGAATACTTCCAGAAAACATTGTCAGTGAACACAATCCACCGTGCCATTCGTCGTTGCTGAGTAAAACTCTATAGGTCAAAAATGAAGCCATATCTAAACATGATCCAGAAGCGCAGGCGTTTTCTCTGGGCCAAGGCTCATTTAAAATGGACTGTGGCAAAGTGGAAAACTGTTCTGTGGTCAGACGAATCAAAATTTGAAGTTCTTTTGGGAAAACTGGGACGCCATGTCATCCGGACTAAAGAGGATAAGGACAACCCAAGTTGTTATCAGTGCTCAGTTCAGAAGCCTGCATCTCTGATGGTATGGGGTTGCATGAGTGCGTTTGCCATGGGCAGCTTACACATCTGGAAAGGCACCATCAATGCTGAAAGGTATATCCAAGTTCTAGAACAATATATGCTCCCATCCAGACGTCGTCTCTTTCAGGGAAGACCTTGCATTTTCCAACATGACAATGCCGGACCACATACTGCATCAATTACAACATCATGGCTGCATAGAAGAAGGATCTGGGTACTGAAATGGCCAGCCTGCAGTCCAGATCTTTCACACATAGAAAACATTTGGCGCATCATAAAGAGGAAGATGCGACAAAGAAGACCTAAGACAGTTGAGCAACTAGAAGCCTGTATTAGACAAGAATGGGACAACATTCCTAATCCTAAACTTGAGCAACTTGTCTGCTCAGTCCCCAGACATCTGCAGACTGTTATAAAAAGAAGAGGGGATGCCACACAGTGGTAAACATGGCCTTCTCCTAACTTTTTTGAGATGTGTTGATTCCATGAAATTTAATATCAACTAATTTTTCCCTTAAAATGATACATTTTCTCAGTTTAAACATTTGAGATGTCATCTATGTTGTATTTTAAATAAAATATTGAAATTTGAAACTTCCACATCATTGCATTCCTTTTTTATTCACAATTTGGACAGTGTCCCAACTTTTTTGGAATCGGGTTTGTAGCCACTGAATTATAGCAGGAGTATTAAGAAATTGGATTAAATTAATATATTTGTGCAGTGAGAATGTGGCTGTTGCAGGCTTCTATTTGAAAATACATGACCAAATTATGTTTGATATACAGAGACAGAGTGTTTAAATGAACTCAATTCACCCGCTTGAAACTGGAGTCTCACATTTGAATGAATTCAGATGAATTAGCTTTTTTTTTTTTGTGTACTGGGGAAAAAAAAGGAAAACTCACTGACTTGAAAGGTATTTAGAATGAAATCTGAAGTCTTAATGCCAAATTGCAACTATGCACCAACCAGGCATAACTTTATGGTCCCCAATCAGGCACAACATTATGACCACCTGCCTAATATTGTGTTGGTCCCCTTTAACTGCTAACACAGTCCCAACCTGTCGAACATTAACAGCATTAACTTCTTCAGCAATTTGAGCTACACCCCACAAGAGCTGCAGTTTTGGAGATGCTTCAGTCGTCTAGCCATCACAATTTGGTTCTTGTCAAACTCACTCAAATCCTTACGCTTGCTCATTGTACCTGCTTGTAACACATCAACTTTGAGGACCAAATGTTTATTTGCTGCCTAATATATTCCTCCCACTAACAGGTGCCATGATGAAGAAATAATCAGTGTTGTTCACTTCACTGATCATAATGTTATGCCTGATCTGTGTATATTAGAGATTGAGCTTGAGATACAGCCATAACAATTAAAACGCTTCAATTAACAAATGAAGGTGAAGAATATATAATTGGGATGCAAGGTGGTAGTTTATTGGTCAAGGCTCTGGGTTACTGGTCAGAAGGTCGGGGCTTCAAACCCCGGTATCGCCGAGTTGCCACTTTCGGCCTTAGCCTTTAGTGATCCAGGGGTACTGTATCATGGCTGACCCCAGCTTCCTAACATTGCCTGAATATGTGGATTTCACTCTATTGTAAAGTACATGTAAAAAAAAAACATTTCAACTAAATGCATTTTTCTAAATGACTATCATTCTAACTACATCCAACTACAGATACATAGGGAGGGGACATTTTTAATAAATAAATATAATAAAATATATATAATTGACAAAATGTTTCACAAAACATCTAGTTGAGACTAGAGATGTTTATGAGACGTGAGTATATATTATTTTTTCCCTTTACAGAGACTAGAGATTAGTCCTATATGAAGTGCATAGGACAAATCAGGATCAGCCTACATACATTCATCCTTAGTAGCTGCCTGATCAGGTTCCTGGTGGATTCAAATAGGCTGCTATAAAGCAAGTGAGTGCATTTGTTAGAAAATATCATGGGCAGATGCTAAAAATAATAACTGTATGAGCAGGAATTCACGGTTCATGCTGACAGTGCTGGTGTTGTTTCTTTCCAGTGTTTGCTTTGGCATAGTCGTAGGGTTCATATTCAATAATATAAAGAAAGAAATACAGATATTTGCAGCAGGAACAGATAGTGTTATTGTGGAATTGTGTTTCACATTTACAATATTCTCAGCCCTATTCACATAGGTAAGGTTCTGTATAATTGTATAGCAGGAAAAAGTTACACAGTCATTTATTAGAGGATTTTACTGTACTGTGCACTCATTGAATGTTTTAGGGTAAAGGAAACTGGAGAAACCTGGAGAAGGCCCATGTGGAAATTTTAAATTTCTATAAAGGTAGTAACTGAAAGTCCCTGGTGGTCTAGTGGTTAGGATGCGACGCTCTCACTGCTGCGGCCCGGGTTCGATCCCCAGTCAGGGAACCAACCCCAGCCACCCTTAGTGCCGGTCCCAAGCCCGGATAAATAGGGAGGGTTGCGTTAGGTAGGGCATCCAGTGTAAAAAACATGTGCCAAATCAAACATGCGGATGATCCGCTGTGGCGACCCCCTAATGGCCCGGGTTCGATCCACGGTCAGGAAACCAACCCCAGCCACTCTTAGTGCTGGTCCCAAGCCTGGATAAATGGGGAGGGTTGCATTAGGAAGGGCATCCAGCGTAAAAACATGTGCCAAATGAAACATGCGGATGATCCGCTGTGGCGACCCCTAATGGGAGAAGCCGAAAGAAAGTTTTTATAAAGGTAGTAACCAAATCAAACTGTGGAGCCTGGGACCGCGAGGTTCCTGCTACATGCTGTGCTGCCACTCTGACTTAAAGTCATCAAATATAAAGCATGGCTTATTGTCCAGTTTGAAAAGCCGAAAAATGTCTTTGAGTGACCAAATCAGAAAATTCACACTTCGATGACATAACAACTACCTTTTGAAGAAGCTTTTGATTTGTTTTGTTTTTTTTACCACTTACAGTGTGGAATGTGAGATTTCATGTTCACATACACTTCTGGTACATATTCGTCAGGCTGGAAACCCTGCAGTAAATACAAATTGCCGTTATGTTGCGAGGGTCCTCTTGTGTTTGTCTGATGCTGATCCTTTTCATGTCATTTCTCTTTCTGCCCGTCAATACACGCTTTAACAGCGGCGCTTAACCCACACGACAAAATCCATATGTGTGGTGTTGGGAGCGCTTTGCAAACAACAGTAAGTCCCCCCGTCTTTCTCCATGCGAGCTGGAAGACTTACTTCAATTATATATGTGCCGGGCAGGCAAACTTCTGACACGATCAATAATTCAGCTCCCAGGAGAGTAAACATCCCTGAGAGCAGCTGCTCCATAAAGGTTTTCTCTTGAACAGACATGGCGAAAGTACAGGGTGCAGAAATATCTTCCCAATGTCGAGCAAACGGATTAAGACGGTCGAATCTGCACTTCAGACCTCCTTTTTCTTTATCTTTTAATTCTCCATGCTCGCCTTCTTCTCGTCTGTCTGTTCTTCACCCATGCACCCGAACAGCATTGTGTAACTTTGTGCGAGTGTGTTAGCCCTTATCTAAATATAAATGTGTTTGCACTCTTGCTCAAGTTGAAAAGAATAACGGATTGAAGTGCACTGCCCTTAGAGTGCACACTTCACACCACTTTCCCTTTCTCCGCCCTCAGGTGGCTCCATCCAAGGATTATGGCCATGGAGAGAGTATACGACTCTGGGTATTCGCTTCCTCTCTGAGTGTTCCCGCTTTATTTTCTCGTGTCTAGAGAGGCCCGGCTGTCTGTGAGCTTCACGAAGGCTTCACAAGCGTACATTTGTGATAGCTCGTTTGTGAACAGGGCTTTATTTCATAGAGTAGATTTCATGGCACGATCACAACAAATTCATTCATTCATTTATTCATTCGCCACCAGTAAGCTCTTTGCATAGGGTCGTGATGGATCTGAAAATCTCTGGAACGTGTCGGAGATGGGAATACACCCTGTACGGGGCAGTTTGTCAGAGGGCAACATGGATCTCACGCGTACATTCACACACTGTTCACACCTACAGGCAATTTATAGCTCAACCAAAATGGCAGCTTGCCTTGGCTCACCAGTCAATGCAAACACTGGGCTGTCCGTATGTTGCCTGAGTGTTTTTGTGTGTATGCGTGTGTGGGGGGGATTCGGCTATTTAAGGAAACCAGGTATTTTTTTTTTTTGACCTGATGTTAAATTGTACAAATTCCGCAGGACATTATTATTACTTTAATGGTAGCCCTTAGTGGCTTTTTACTGGCCCAAACAAAAATTCAAAGGTTATTGAGTGCAAACTTTGCCATTGTTTAAAAAAATACCATTACATAATGCAAGCTAAGATATCTCTCTACATGTGCTTGTCCTGGGTAGGCCATTGGGTTTGAGTTTGTTAACACCTATCTAAGGTGCACTAGGACAGGAAAAAGGAAGCTGTTTGGGAGTCGCTTTAACTAGAAGATGGAGCACTTTAATTGGATCATGGGGGAGTAATGCAAGATCAGGCTGAAGAGTGATAAGAAAACATTACTCTGGGTAAATAGATAAAGATGAATTCGAACCATTAGTGTCCGTTTAACACCGCTTCAATTATTTAAAAGCGTGAGACACTTTGACAGAGTAGCGGCCGCAACCAAAAGGCATGGGGACGTTTCGGTAATTTCTGTGCTTGACCAATCAATGGTCCGTACTATTTTTAGCTTAGTGTGGCTCATGCAGTACCTGGTGAGAAGTGGAACCGATTTCAGCAAGGGTATATATTTAAGCATGACATAGCTTGCTTGGCGACGGAAATAGCGGCGTGGAGGCGTGTTATGGGCAATTTGCACACGCCGAGCCGTGTCACACCACCCACAGAAACATACCATTAGAGTAGCTTATCTAACTACTGACATATTTTAGAGAAATGGTTACATGTTCTATAGGTCCTGATGTCTACGTCCTGATTCAAAAAATCTAAGAAGGCCTAAGCACTTCACACACACACATGTATCCAGGACTTTTCCTAAAATATTCTTTATTTTATGTCTTCACAAAACACACCTGTAGCTTGTGTGAGATTGGCATGTTTACAATTTCCAACGTAGTAAGCTGAATGAAACAGTTGCCTCCTGTCAATATAGATGAGGCACCAGGTGTGTGTGTGTGTGTGTGTATGTGTGTGAGAGAGAGCCAATGCTTACTAATGGCCTGAGTTCTGGCCAGGCAGTCAGCAGTTTTTCTGTATCATTAACCTGGGGCTTCATCTGGCGTCTCTGCCTGGAGCATTCACTCTCAGACTATCAGCAGACCAAAAGTGGATCACATATTATTGTTTAAGAGGCTCTGAGTCTTTTGCAGAAGTATGAACGCTCACGTACATTAAAACACCATTTAGAATATTTGGGGTTTTGGGTTATAACTTCCTCAGAGGAAAATCGGATTCAGTTTCTAGTCATTCGTTTATAGCGCCATAATAACTACTACTTATTTGACCTGAAGAAGATTACTGAGGGTTCGCATTATATAATATTGAAAGCTCAACTCATCAGTGCAAAATTGGACTTGGGAGTCTGCAATAAGATCAATAGACAAAAAGTCCTATACAATTATGTGCTTCTAATTTTGTGGTAACAATAAATTGGCAGTGTATATGGATACGGATAGTGAATGGTGGTAGTTCAGGTACTCAAGTGCAGATATGGCTCAATGAGCTAATCCTAAAACTGGCTCAGAGTAATGTCCCAACACAGTGATAATCTGCTGTGCAGTGTGATCGCTGTTAGCATAAACCACCTCCCTTTCTACAGAGTGAAATATTCTACTGAAGGAGCTCCACTGGTTCATGAGAAGGTCAGGAAGGGGATGCTGTTTATTATCCAGATTGGCTGTGAGTTTACTGCGTGAGAATATTTTTCATGAGCCTTTCTTAATCGCAAAAGGTGTTTGTTTTTTAAAACCTAAGCCCTGCTGATTTCTAGATAGAGATGATGTGGTGGTATGTCGTAAGGCTTTTTTTATAATACCCACCTGAAGGCCGACTTGAGATGACCTGAAGAGTGCATGCTGTTGTCTGGTATACAGGACAAGGCCATGTTTTTTATTTGAACACCATGAAGCACAAACCTCTTCAATTCCTGCTAAAATAAACAAAACCAAGGTCTAGGCTTTCAAGGCCTCGGGCATGCAAACAGAAAATCCAAAGACAAAGTAAATACGAGTCTGCAGTAGTCAATAGAGCTCCTCACAAAGCAATCAGAGCCATGCTGCACACACACACACACACACACACACACACACACACACACACACACACACACACACACACACACTGTTTATTCAGAATGTGAATGTTATGCAGTTTACCGTGAGCATCTCTGTTTGATAATGTTATATTTATTTAGGTTTAGTTTTATATTAACTATTGCAACATGGTTCCTGGTTACTTTCTAGAGCGTAAATTAGCACTAAATTCATGAATCAAAAAATAACATCAATAATAACACCAAAATTATTTACATATAACATTTATTATTATACATTGGTCAAGTAGGAAATTTATATCCATTTATAGTTCATTCTTTGTTTAGCAGGAAAACCCTCTGTCCCAAAGACTTTCTTATGGTGGAAAACCTCTTATAAATGTCAAATAGGCTTTTCTTCAATCCATTAATCCTCAGTCGTTGATTGTGTGAGACATCTGCTGTCCCCTTGTAAATTAGGTGCTCCTATACATATGATTATGCATTAGAACCAGCACTTTGATATAAACGTGTGGTCTGGGTTCCAACAGTACCGTCAGATCAATTTCTAGCCAATCGAATTTGAGAGTCCGTCCAAAGTTTATGACCATGAATGAGGCAAAAAGCTGAATCATGTTGAACAGCCACTTGTAAATATGGAAAAAAAGCGGGACGAACCGATACAAATGTTGTTTTTTTAATAAGGAAGAGATAGCAGAGTGTCTTGTAAAGAAAAACGACTGACTCTTGAGCTGCTGATATTGAACTTTAGGAAAACTAGTAATATAGTAGCAAAAGTAAAGATGAACTATTCAATGAAAAAAAAACAGAAAAAACAATTCTCTAAATGACAACAGAAAAGCCGTGTTATATTTTACCCAACAATGATTACAAGTGTTTTGGGCTACATACTTTGCCAACTAGATTTGAAGAGTATTTTTTATTTAAGGTGCTGTTTAAATTTTTTGTGGCTTTCAATAGGCCAATAGTAATCATTAAAAGTCCATTAGAAAGCAAGAAAGAATAAAGAAGGAATGAAAGAAAGAATGCAAATGAGCTCAGTGTAGAAACAATAGCCTCCCTTAGTCATCAGATCTGAATCCAGTAGATCAGCGGTCCCCAACCTTTTTTGCGCACCGGGACAATTTAATAAACGTGAACCCACTGTGTTGTTTTTTGTTAATTTTGCTAGCTTAGGGGTTTCAATTTAGCGGTAATGTATTATGTGTTAGCAGCCGGAGCAGCCCCTTTAAGAAGGTAGTGGATGGAGGTAAGACATGTGACTGAGACATCTTGACATGCATCAAGAGTGAGTCATAGACAGATGTGGCAAAGAGAATCCGGTAAATATCCAAAATAAAACATCATTCGGAATCAGATAATGAATAAAACAGAAATAATGTAAGTTATGTATTCTTTCTGTGTGGCCCAGGGGAGTTTGGGACCACTATGAAAGATTTCATGCATCATGCATGTGGATTTGACAAAACTGCAGCAAACTTTAATTTTAGAATGTTCCCGACACCTTGTGGACTCCATACCGTAAAGCACTATTTACACAAATTAAAGTGCTAACATGCATTTAGAGTTCAAGCCTCAGGATCGCCAAGCTGCCACTTATGGGCCCTTGACCATGGCCCTTAACCTTTTGTGCTCCAGGGGCGCTGTATCGCTCTGACCTGAGCTTCCTAACATGGCTGGGATATGCAGAACAAAAAGAATTTCACTGTGCTTTATTGTTCATGTGACAAATATAAAGTTCCTTTTACCTTTGTAGGATCTTGGGTCTATAGTTAGCAAGACCAGACCATCAACTATTATGTGAAGAGTGATATTTTAGTAAGGTTTGCAGTGCAAAATAATAAATAAATAAATAAATAGGATTCTGCCATCACCAGGGAGACATCCTTTATATTCATAATCATGAGTGCAGTACAGATCTGAATGCTTGTTATGGGAGCCATTTTCCAGACATGGTTTGGGTTCACTCGTCCTGTAAAGGTTAAGAGTGACTGCACATCAGTACGGAGTCCTTCTAACTGAGCACCTTTATCCGAACATGAATCATTTTGATCGCGATGGGCATGGCCTCTTCCAAGATGACCCAGCCCCCATCCAAAGGGTTCATGGCTTGCTGAATGGTTTGCTGACAACAAAAACGATGTAACCGTACGCTCTGTTCGTCACAGTCACCAGATTTCACCTCGGGTAAAAACCGAATGAGATCATTGTTAAACAGCACCACCATCATCATCATTATCATCATCAAAACACACATGTATTGGCAGGTAGTGTCGTCTTCTTTTCCTTTACCCAACGTGCACTGTTTTTACTGCAGCACAGACACAGTGTAGTCCAACATGCCCTTCTTTAATTACCCTGTCACAAAAAGTACAGCTTTCCAATAATCTCTCTCTCTCTCTCTCTCTCTCTCTCTCTCTCTCTCTCTCTCTCCATAATAGCAAAACTGCTTCAGCTGCACTAGATGACATTTTAATGTGTCCCTATTAGCATGCCGTGCCGCAGCCTTTTTTTTAATGCTTTCTCCCACTGAATGATTTGTTGATGGCATTGTATTGTTATGAAAAGTCTTTTTATTTTAAAACTAAGCATATGCTGTCACTGGCAGTAGGGTTTCCAAGCTGTTTATTTACCTTCGATAGACCTGTTAGTGGCATTGACAAGTCACCCTGAGACATATAATGATAATACAAGCATGGGCTTCGCCTTGGAATAAAAGACTGTTATGGATTGCCTGTTGGAGGAACACTTTATTACACTGAGGGACAAAAGCAAGAGTGTGGATGCGGACTTGATTACTGACTGTTTCCATGTGGACTAATAATCTAGTTAATAATGAATTAATGTTATTAATAATAGTGATAGCAGCTGTAAGAAAACATGCTAGAGATTTATTTTAATGTACAGAAGTGTGAGGTTGGAGCTACGATGGGAGAGATATCTGGGTTTGGAGGTGGATATATATAGGTTGAATAATAATAATAAATAAATGAAAGGTGGAGAGGATATAAATACTTTTTCTTCTGCACTTATTCTAATCAACCTTCACCTTAATTCTTGACGAGGGAAATGAGTATATGTACAATCATTGTAATCACTATCTTATGTATTATATGTTCTGGATATAAAGTGCTCCATATTGTCAGGCAGGTCAAAGTGTGTTTTTACTGCACACCCAACCTCTTTTTCGTGTCTCATCACATTTGGAAGAAATTCTGCCAAGATGTAAATCAGTAGTTTAACCCGTATAGGTCATGATTATGCACTAATTGGTCTCACGTGCTGCTTATTATGGTATGGCGGATACTCGTAAAATATTACTGCGGTACAAAGCATGATTTGCTACAAACCCTTACATATTAAACCAAAAATTCTTTTCTATGAGAGTATGTTCATTGATCTTATTTATAACTGAATATTTGCATGTTTAAAGATGACTTCTGCTACTCAAACTATCTAGCAGCTAATCTTTTTTATGTATTTCAAATATTTTGGTATAAAGTGTATAACCATAAGTATTGGAACTTTTTTCCAGAAATTTTGGTTCTTCCCAAAACTGTTACCACAAAGTTGGAGGCGCACAATTGTACAGTATCTTTTTGGATGCAGTAGTATGAAATTTTCCCTTCACTTGATCTAGGAGACCCAAACTTGTTCCAGCATGGCAATGGCCCAGTCCACAAAGCCTGCTTCATGAAGATATGCTTTACATGACTTGGAGTGGAAGATCTTAAGTGGATTACTATAAAGATCTGATCTCAACCCTGTTGAATACCTTCGGAATAAACTTGAGCGCTGACTGCACCTCAGGCCTCCTCACCCTACATCAGTATCTGACTTAAGTAACATCTTTGTGGCTGAATGAACACAAATCTCCTCAAGCAATCACATAGATAGATTGGAACCAAAATGTAATTCCAAATCAGTGCTTGGAGGCTGATACAGAATTGACCGGTACGTTTTAGTGTTAGCCGTAAAAACATTGAGAGGTGGTGGGTGGGGGATTAGGGGTGCAAATACTTTTTCTTGTGAACTTATTCCTGAACAACAACTTTCACCTCTATTCTTGACATTAACAGAGACGAGTGTAAATCCAGTCACTGCAATCGCTATCATATGCATTTTATGTTCTGGATATAAAGTGCTCCATATTTTCATGCAGGTCAAAGTGTTTTTACTGCACTCCCAATCTCTTTTTTCTTGTCTAATCACACTTGGAATGCATTTTTGCCAAGATGGAAATAATTCGTTTAACCCGTATATGTCATGATTATGCACCGATTGTTCTCGGGAGCTGCTTATTACTGCCTGGTAGACACTCGTAACCTGCATGCGACCTGCATCCAAATGATGGTTGTGTCGCATTTTGTCCAATTTCCCCAATTAAGATGGATGAAAATGTTTGCAGCCAGTGTAACCTGTAAGCAGATTGAGAGCACACCTGATTATTCGACGCAGAGTAGTAGCAGAGCAGCTGTTCCAGCCGTGCACCTGTGCCAATACATCTGTATGCAACGGCCAGATTTATTTAAAGCCATAGGTGGCACAGATTCTGAGACTGAAGTTTAAAGCTTTATAGATGTGCCTGAAGTTAGATTGAATTGAAGGTGCTTATTCAGGTAAGTCTGCTTTGGGGATAAAACAAAGCAGCTTGTTGGTATTAACATTTAGTTTTTTCTTTGCAAGCAGACACACAGGAGCTACTTACAGGCTTATTACAGCATATAACGAAATATGATGCAAATACTGGGAACGTTTTTTTATTTTCCTCGTGTTTTTTTTTTAATTAGCAATCCGGACATTTTGGGTTCCACAACGTTTTCGGAACGCAGCATTATGCCAAATAGGAAATGAAGTGAATACGAGGAGCTGGGCATATTTTCTTTCGTTGTTGCATTAGTTTGTAAAGTGTAATTCTTTGTCATGTTAAGTTAAAATCGGTTTTGATTTTGTTTAAAAGACTATTCAATTTAGTTGGATTAAAAAAAAAAAACCCTGACATGCTCCCGGTAATGCTGTTCTTCTTAAGCCTGTTAGACATTCATTAATTTATTCATTCATTCATTTGTTCATTCATTCTGAATGGTTACATTTGACAGGTCCAATCACCTAATTCAACATTTGGCAGTGACACAAACACACACACACACACACACACACACACACACACACACACACACCACCTTATTTCTTATCTCTATAAATAAGAGCGATGGATAAGAAGGACGTTCAGCTTTAAGAGAAAGGTGAATAAAATAAAGCAGAACAAAGCACGTCTGCTTGAAATTCTTAGAATAATAAAAATATATATATATATTTATAACTTAACATTTGTATGTTTAAATATGTATGTTTTTTGCATGAACAGACTAACAAGCAGCTAAACATTTAAAAGTGTTTAATAAATAAGTATTGGGACACCTGACCTTTCCAGCCATATGTATCATTACATTTCCCTACATTTAGACTATTAAACCCAAACCTGTTTCAGCATGACAATTTCCCTGCACTTCACTTTATGAAGAATTGTTTTCCATGGATTGGAGTGGAAGATTTTGAGCAGCCTGCTATAGAACAGACCTCCACCCTATTGAGCACTTTCGGGATGTTTTGGAACTCTGACAGCACCCCAGGCCTCCTCATCTTAGATCAGTACCTGACTTTATTAACACTCTTGTGGCTGAATAAGCACTAATCTCCAGAACCACACTCCACAATCTGATTTCTTTCCAGAAGAATGGAGGATAAAATAACAGCAAATGGAGACTAGATGTGAAACAGAATGTTCAGAAAGCACATATGAATCCTATGGTCAGGTGTCCACAGGTGGGGGATGTGGTACTCTCCCTTAGTGGTTACGGCATTGGACTTTGGATCCACCCCTGGGCAAGGTCCTTAACCCCATAGTTGCTCAGTTGCATGAATAAACTAAATATAAGTGGATGAAAGTGTCTGATAAATGGCATAAATGTAAATGCACAAAGTGTTGTCTATATAGTGTATCTTAGCATGTGTCATAGTTTTCACTAGTTTATACACATGAAAAAAGATTTTCAAACCAACAGTGCACATTTACTATACATGTGCTGGACAGCAGTACTGGACTGAACGTGTCACAGACTCATGCAAACACTTACTAGATGACCAAGCATTGAAAACACTACACATCATCCTGTGACATAAAGTCATTAGTGCAGAAAATGTCCTGCTAGTTAAGGGAATCTATTGCACATGGGGTATGATATTGCATAATGCAGAGGAAATAGAGGTAATGTAGAAATAAAAAGTCTGCTATAGGATAGGGGTTATGGGAAGGTGTTTAGGATCACTTTGGCTTTGTGGCATGCCTGTTACGTTAACATCCTGACCTGTTGTGTATTATTCATTACACATATCTGTATTAGTGTTAGTTAGTTAGATAGTTTGCACTTGCACTTTCTCCTCCCCAATCCACCCTAGTTTTAGTTTTATGAGAGAACTTTTTTGGCTGCTTTGCTTGCGTGTGCTGTCCAGCAAAATGTTCAAAGGAGCTTAAACACACACACACACACACACACACACACAGAGGATTAGAAAGTGCTGAGCAAAGCACTGATGTTTTGAGAGGAACGTGGCAGGGTTAAGTATTTCGAGCTTAAATTGGAGTCTTGAAGGAGAGCAGAAGCCTGAAAGTTTTATCACACTTTTGTTGCTTTTGAGCAACTGTTATATGAACAAAAATATTACATATGCAAATATGTATGAATTATATAAATTCAATTATGTAAATAAACACCAATTACATATAAATATATAATTAATAAAAGAAAAACAGAAATAAACAAAACAAACAAAAAAAAGCAAACAAAAATCTCCCTATATTATACCTTTGGCACTTTATCATTTAAGAGTATATGGACATTTTGGACACATTAGAGCACATTGACTGAAAGTCTAGAGAGACAATGAAACTAGCATATTGTGATTATGGTTATTACAATTTATTTATTTATTTATTTATTTATTTATTTAAAAGTAGAATAGCTTTTGACAAATGCAACATTACAGTATGTAGCTTCATTTGAGATTTCCTTCACTACAGATGCAGAGGTGTGTGACTTTACAGTGAAATTATATACAGTGGAAATTAAGACTACACACCCTTACGAAATTGCAGTTTTTTTTTTTTTTTTATAAAGACAAACAACATAATGTCAGACTTGTTACATCTTAAATGTAATCTTCTAACAAACATAAATACATAGACAAAATGTAATATTTCATATATATATATATATATATATATATATATATATATATATATATATATATATATGTATGTATATGTGTATGTAAATAAAAACCTGCAACAACCTGATTGCATAAGTCTGCATGCTCTATCAAAATAGGGGCTCTAACTGTCCTTAAAGTTAAGCACTCACATTCAAAATAAGGCCTGTAGGTAAATGTCATAAACTTGCCATCAATTACAGTGATTCTGATCCAAACCAGATAAAGTGTACCAGAGACTGTACAACTTAATTGTTAAAAAGTACTAATATGAAAGATTAGCGAAGGCACTGAATGTACCAAAAAAACATCAATAAGTGGAGGAAATGTGGAACCACAGAGACAATGTAAAGATCAGGACATCCCTTTAAAGCTGATGAGAGAAAGAGGAGAAAAATTATCAGGGATGCTACCCAGAAGCCGACATAAACACTGAAGGAGCTACAGGAATTTCTGGCAGGCACTGGTCACTACTTGCATGCGACTACCATCTCCTGTATTCTTCACAAGTCTGGGCTGTGGGGTAGGGTGGCAAGATGGAAGCTGTTTATTATGAAGAAGAATTTGCAAGCCTGTCTAAATCATCTCCCAAACCATTTTTGGAAAATGGTTTGATGAGACAACTTTTTGGCTGTAATTCTAAAGAGTATGCTCGGCGCAAAGCCTGTAAAGAGCACCATCCAAGGAACACCATACCGACAGTAAAGCATGGTGGGGGTAGCATTATGCTTTGGGGCTGCTTCTATTCATTTCATGGAAAAATGAATAGCTACAAATAAAAAGATATGGCACAAAACCTTCTCTGTTAAAAAAGTGAAAATGAGGAGGCATTTTACATTTGTACATGAAAGTGACCCAAAGCACACAAATATAATTAATGTTCTGTAATGGTTCAGTCAGAGCCCAAATGACAATTCCATTAAAAACCAATTGAATGACCTACACAGGATTTTCCCCTCAAAATTGGCAGGAACTTAAACTTATTTGAAAAGTAGAGTAGGATAATATTCCAAAGTTTTCATGTGTGAAGTTAATACAGACTTATTTACAAAGACTTGATGCAGTAATAAAGTTAAAAGGTGCTCCCACAAAGTATTAGTTTCGAGGTTTGTGCAGACTTTTGTGCAAAACATTTTTATTTTTGGAATATTGCATTAAAGATGAAAAAAAAGTCTGACATTTATGTTGTTGTTTCTGTCTTTATATTTAAATAACCTGCAATTTCATAAGGGTGTGTAGACTTCCTTATAGCAACTGTAGGTAAAGGCTGAAAAGTGTTTAATACATAAAGTATTTATTTATTTATTAAAAGTTATTCTGTGTCTTTGCCTCTTGGTGGTTGTAAGTGTATAAATAGTACAAATGAGTGTTTCCAATAAACCCTGACCATTTAAAACATTATAGGGTGAAGGCTGTAATCAGAGATGTGCATTAAGTGTTTCACGGTGGGATAACTCGTGTGCACCATGGAAAACACTTTCAAAAACAGCATGTAGTCCCATTATGTATGTACATATTATAATACTTGTAATAAAGTTGAGTCAAACACTGCATGTGGTGTTTTGGAATAATGCATTAAATCATATAGGTATAAGAGCTACTGAAGCAAAAACTACAAGGTGAACTATTAAAAAACAGACCAAGTGTGGAAAAAGCACAGTTCATCTACAAGCCAAACTTTTATTGTTTGACTTATTTGAAGTGTTACCAGCCCTAGTTTGGCCTTCAAACCGGGATTTGTGTATTGATTTCTGACTGTTCAGGCGAGAAAACATCTTCCGGATGATTAGCATTAGTTTATTATCGGCATCAAGGATCACGCATCTGGGAAGCGAATCCATCAGCAGAAAAAGTTTCATTACTTTCATCAGCATTATCCAGTCACTTTAAGATGAATAACACAGCGCCAGCGATACGACATATAAGGTTTCACACATTACTCGTACAATAAACTCGTTCTGCATCACCGGGAAACGTTCGATACGTTTCAGCGATGAGGAATATTAATAGATGATGGATGAGAACGCACAAGAGACTACTGCTCTCTGAGCTTTTACACTGCAAAACCATTTTAGCTTTTTTTCCTGACAGACCTAATTTTGGTTATAAACCTCCCCAATGAACCCTGCAGCCCAATAATCCTTATATCAAGCCTAACGACGCTTGATTTCTTTTGAAGGATAAAATTTCTCAGCGCTGGTTGTTGCATGTAATTGCATATACGTATTAATCAATTCTTGATAAGTAAAAAACATCAGCAATGTCCAAGCATATTTCATGTACAAGTCAGGTCAATATAACCGCAGCTGGTCCACTTGTGGTCTGTGGCTATGGGCTGTGTTTCATTTGAAGCCATTTCCCTATAGGTGTCACAGAAGCTTGGGCTGAAGTTTGAAGCTGTAGTTGGTGTGTTTGTTATCCCCAGGAGACAAGTGTATTGATTCACATTTTCACCTCAAACTAAATCAACATGAAGGAGCCTGCGAGGTGAGACGTTGCTTCGAGGATAAAACAGTGCAACTCCTTGATATTAACATTTGTTAGCGGCAAAGATGTTCTTTATGCGTATACAGAGGCCACTCAGAGGCTTATTACAGACTATAAAAATTCATGATGCAAATGCAAGGAGAGTCGTTTTTGAAATAAGGTTTTGAAAAGAGAAAATCTCGAGCATTAACCTGTGGTGGACATCTGGGGGTCCACAATAGCACATTTATGCTAAATAGAAAATAAAGTGAATACAAGGGGCTTACCATATTTTTACGAAGGTATGCAAAACCTGGCTCAAGCCATTGGTTCACTTTAGAACAACTGGGTCATTTTGTTTAAATGGTTTAAGTGAATATTTATTTTCCTTCTCGATTCGCAACGAGAACGATTTGCAATTTGTCGTCTTTATGTACCTTTACATTGACTGTGGTTTAGTTAAGAGATAGAGTCTTTTGTTCATATCTTATGTATCATATCATTTTTATAAGAAATTGTACAAAACCAACCACCTGACCTTCAATCATATGTTTTTCTAAATAGTCGTGTGGACTTTATTTGCATTGATTTTAAAGTTGTTTTACTAGAGGCAAATTGAGAAATAAACTCCATTCCAATTGCTGCATTTGACCTCAGAAATCTGAATTATGTAATTTCTGACAAAACATTGGAAAACAGAGGAAATAAATTGATGGATCTTTTGTTATCAAGTTAGCCAGCTTTCTGTAATGAATGCTGTACATTTTTTCTTCTCAAAACATAGTCAGGTATTATAGATTTAACAAGTAGATAAGGTTTGAAAGAGACCATGTTTAAAAGTAGGAATTTTTAGTTGAACAAGTGATTGCTTTGTTTTTCCTAGTTTGTCATATGCCTTTCTAATGACAAAATAGCTGATTATTAATTATTTATTTGCAACATAAAATATCTTCTAACATATTAACCTTATTTTTTAAACAGGACATCAGTTCACACATATCCATACTGTAGAAAACCTTTTTTGTTTTGGATCTCAAATTTTTGTTTAGTGATCTGTTTCACAGAGGTTTAGCCAGATTTTTTTAGCCATGCTAATCTCCATCCAATTATTTAATGTGCTTCCCAAATCTGTATGAGTTCTGATTAGGTTCCTAGTGGATATACAGTAAAATAAGCCTGTTTATTCAAGTTCAGCATCTTAACCACTGAGCTTCACTTCCTCTAGTAGGCTACCGAAAAGTCATAGCAGACGTTGCATTTACATTTATAGCACTTGGCTGACACCCACTTCAGTGACTTCCAATTATCTTATGTATACAACTGAGCCAGGGTGGGTTATGGGCCTTGCTCAAGTGGGAGCTTGGTAATGATGGGTTTTGAACTTGTGACCTTTCGATCAGAAGCTACTATTCTGTGTAGCATTTGGCTGCATCTTTTGAAGAAAACTTGAAGAGAATACAAAGTCTAGCGAATGCTAGCAAATAAGGAAGTAAAGAACTCCAATAATAGTGTTGTTGGTCATCTATTGTAGTTAGTAGTGAAAGGGGCTAGTTGGATTTTTGATAACTAGCTAAACACGCATGAGCAAATGACTTCCAAAGGAAACGTCCTGGAAATGGTGTAGTGGGTGATCTGTTATTCTTTAAACTAACCTATTACAGCTACCTAGCTTGTTCAATTTAGCATCATGTAGCATTACTAAATGTAGTGGAAATGTAATGAGGTATGTTTTATTCGGTTAAGGAAAATCCACCATAATATGATATTTGCACTACTATAATGATGTAGTTTTTCAACACTGGGTAAAGGTGTCTGACTTTTAATCCTGGAAGGCCAGAGTCCAGGCCAGTCTAAAGATTTTCCAACTCAAATTGTATGAAATTGGTAAGAGAGTTAGTGGCTGCTGAAATGCAACGGGCTCAGCTTGGGTCTAGGTTTGATTGATACGTCTTGTGCATTTGTATGTGGTGGGAAAAGCCAAAGAAAAAAAGACTGTAACAAAGTCCTCAGAGCTAATTTTAGAACACACTTACTCTCTATAGCATTCAGATCAACAGTCGTGTGTAGAGACGATATTCAGAGATCGAGGACTAAAAATAGATGTCCTCAAAAATTTTTGTTTAGAGCTCCTAGTTCAAAAATAACCCTTTTTCTATTTCGACTGGTAAAATGAAAGAGAGTGGAAAATAGAGAAGGAAAAAAGCAAGAATATAAGATGGGGTAATCAAACACTAGAGAATTAAATGACCCTGAGCGCATGATAAAGGGGAGATTTTTTTTTCCTATGAGTTTTTTTTTCTTTTTTTTTTTTGTGATTCAGAGGTTCATGTGCAAAATCCACACACATTTCCTGATTGCCCGAGTCTGCAGCTGAGACTGTACACGTATCCTCTGTAGAATATTTCGAGGTCTCTCGACAAGGCCTTTACCGAAGTGACGAGTGTGAAACGAGAGTCAGATGGAAAAGATAGTCAATCTGAGAGCGTTGCTTTTTTATCTGGGTCCGCCCCGCCGAAATGGAAAGTGTCAGAACGGAGGAGAGAAGAGGCTGCATGTGAATAGGAAATGTGTTCGTAGACGATTGACCTCGAGGCAGAGACTTGGTGAGAAAGGAACACGGAGGCGCACAGAGAGAAAGACAGGGTCGGTAGCTTCGATATATCAACCACGCAGTGTAAAATGTTTTCTAGGTGTCAGGAGTTACTTCAGAGTGCATGTGGGTGGATTCTTTAAAAAAAAAAAAGTGCATATGTTGTGCACTTTTGTTTTAAACATGGAGTTAAACCATTGATTGACAGATGCACATGATTTTGAGCAGTTTACATTTTATTGATTAGTTTGTGATTACTTTCGATCGATCAGTTTGTATCCTTGCTGAATTTTAGTCGCTAAGAAAAAAGACTGTAACTAACTTCAAACTTTAGAGTGGCACTGGGGAGACCATTTGTACTATTATCTTGGGATTTTGTGTACTGAAGTATACACTACATACACCAATCAGGCATAACATTATAACATTATGAGCGGTGAAGTGATTTACGCTGATTATCTCTTTGTCATGGCACCTGTTAGTGAGTGGGATATATTAGGCTGCAAGTAAATGTTGATGTGGTAGAAGTTTAACAAGGGCCAAATTGTAATGTCTAGACGATTGGGTTAGAGCATCTTCAAAACTGCAGCTCTTGTGGGGTCATTAGTCAGTATCTATCAAAAGTGGCGAAGATAGGAACAGTGGTGAACCAGCGACAGGGTCATAGGTGGCTAAGGAAGAAGTTAATGCTTTTAATGCTCTAAAAAAATGTAAACTTAAAAATTAAAGTGAAGTATGTGTATTTATCCATGATGAGCAGCCTGGGGTGACTGTGGCAAGAAAAAAACTCCGTTAGATGAATGAGGAAGAAACCTTGAGAGGAACCAGACTCAAAAGGAAAACCCATCCTCATTTAGGTGATATCGAGAGTGTGATTGTAGTCTTTAATCAATACAGAACACTGGAGAGTGAGAACTAACATGAGTACTCTGGAGTGTGTGTGATTATGAGTAATGTTCTTTCTACAGTCTTCTACAGTCAGATGATGTGGAACCAGGAGCTACTGAGCAACTCATAAAATAGCTCAACATTTTAGTTCATCATAGATCCAACACCAGCTTCTCCATGCCAGACCCTTAAAAATATGAAGAGGTCCAATGTCTAAACTCTACACTCTACTTTTCTAATCTTCATGAGGTGGTACACAACTGGAGCTGGCGCAACCTCTGGAGTTGACCTTGCAGTGGAGAGGAATTAGCGTAGCTGCTGTTCATGATATTAATTAACACAAGTTGATAATGCGCATGTGATCAGATGTATTGGAGCACAAGGTTATGATATGTGATGTGTGTTATGTGTAGAACTTGCTAAAAAGATACGTCTTTAATCTGCACCTAAACTGGGAGAGTGTGTCTGAGCCCCGGACACTTTCAGGAAGACTATTCCAAGTTTCGGAGCTAAATGTGAGAATGTTCTATCACCTTTAGTGGAATTTGCTATTCTAGGAACTACTAGAAGTTCAGAGATTTGAGATCTCAAGGAGCGTGACGAATTGTAGCGTGTTAGAAGACTGGATAGATACATGGGAGCCAAATCATTTACTCTTTTTGTAAGTAAGAAGCAATAGTTTGTAGTTGATTCAAAACTTAACAGGTAGCCAGTGTAGGAATAATTGGTTGGGGTTAAATGGCTTTCAAACTGGATGGCAAGCATATACAAGCATTATACAACAGTGCTCTTGATTCTCAAACCTGACCATAGTTCTTTGGTGAAAAACAGATCACAGGTTTATATTAATGAGTTTATGGACATGAACTTGTCTGATGTTGTTCTACATAAAATGAAGGAAAAAGTATAATCGTTGCTGTGGAAACATCATCTGTGAGGGGATGTTATTTATTTGTTTTTTTGTTTGGTTGGTTGGTTGGTTTGTTTGTTGGTTGGTTGTATGGGATAATGTCAGTGTTTTGAACCGGTCAGACTTAAACGAGTTCTTTTAGGTTGCCAGATATGGGAGAGTGTTTAGAATGGATGACTTGACAGAAGTTCAGAAAATAAATATTTGTAGCTGCTGTAATGTAACTGCTAAACTAAATTTTAACAGCATGACTTGGATTCAATAAAAAAAAAAGACTTGTAAGAGGGATAATACCTCAGGAGTAGTAATGATTCACTCATTTCTCATCAAGCGACAATCATGTGACATCATGCTGATTATTTTCTTGCCTTTCACGTTCCTTATTGGATCTAATGATTTTTTTTTCTGAGGTTTGCTGTGCATAACATTGTTGTTCCCTTGCAACGCTCATTTGGTTTGGAAGCATTCAATCCGACTTTCATTACAGGGGGAAAAAGATTTTACGCCTCGCACGGAGCTTGAACATCTGCGCTGTTCCGTGTAGAGGATTCTGGCTTTCTGTTCAGTCATTGTGAAGATAGGAGCCTTTGCTTCTTTCGACATGCCCAAGGAGACACCCGCCCTGCAGATACGGCAAAGGAGACGCTTTTCACCTCTTCCCTTCAGGTCTAAATAATTAGCTCTGAATCTGTTCTCATCTCGGTGGCGCCCCTGCACCGCTGCAGAATTTTGAGGACATGCTGTTTACCTCAGCGAGCTCGCTGCTGATTTAGATAAGCTTGTTAATTAGAGGTGTCTTCTCCCCTTTTTTCACACTTTCATCTACTTTTATAGACGTGCTATTTCACAGTGGGTTTTTCCCCCCCTTCCTTAAATAAATCCCTATTTTTTTTTTTTTGTCACTCTCTAAGACTTGTTGTTTTGAACCTCCTTTAAGTTTTTCTTCTTCTCGTGTTTTTAATTGACTTGATCTCAGAGAACATACAGGTGTCAGCATTTTGTATGCAATTAACATCGAAAACGACATCTGACTTGTTTGCAAATTGTTTTGCAACTTCCTGTCTTTTCCAGTCATATGTCCTTCTTTTCTTACACTGTTACCACAAAGAGGCACACAATTGTCCGAGATATTCGAGATAACTATCTGACATCAACCCAGTTAAAACCCTTTGGAGTGAATTAGAACGTTGACTGCACCCCAGGCCTCCTTACCCTACATCAGTTTGCTCAAAAAGCACATATCATACTTATGACTATATTGATTATGATTATATTATATGAATCTTATGGTAAGGTGTCCACAAACTTTTGTCCATATCACAGTTGACGGTGAATAAATGTTGAGTTCTCTGCATCTAGTTTTACCTAAGAATTTAGGATGATTAGGAAAGAATCTTTTCATGGCATTAGCATTTTCAGGTTTTATATTTATATATTTAGTTCAAACCTTTTTGATTTTCAAGTGTAACTTAAATTTTACTCCTAGCAGTTCAAAACAAGGGGAAAAAATATTCTAATAAGTTGTAAACTTATTAATAATGAAAAAAATATATACAGTATATTTACCCTGATGTGCATGCTTTTAAACGCTATAAAAAATTGCTGGATGAGAACAGTGAGTTTTGAGAACACCTGTCTTTGTACTTATAAAAAGTTAAATATCTTTTTTTCAAAGGATAATAATTGATGGTAATTAATAATAATTCCATTATCCCACCTTTTCATTGTAAAAATGATCCAATTTATTTATGAGTTTAAATTAAAATTAATTCTGGTTGAAAAGAAATATAGCTAAATGTAATTATGATGTTATAATTCAACATTTAAACATAACAGTAAAATAATGACCACAGCACCAACATGAATCTCTTTCTGTCTTGTTCTGCAGGTTGTATACTTCCACACGCCTCTATGTTTGGCTTCAGTGGTGGCTGTCGTGGAGCTGGTTTCCTTCTTTCCTGGGACAGACACTTCCCAGAATGCAGTGGGACAGGGCTTTGGCATCCTGCAGCTCTTCTCTGGACAAGCACAGGGAGAGGGCAGGTAAAGGTCACTGCTGTTTTTCAAAGCAGAGTGTGTATGTGTGTGTGTGTGTATAAGGCAACATCTTCACACCTTTGTTTCACCAGTAATGGGCTTCATTTGCCAAATGAATGCAGTTACCTGTAATTTCATATGAGTGTTTACATTTACAGTTTGTGTGTTTGTGTGGGTGTGTTTCCCTTTTGTGTCAGGTTGAGTCTGTTTCATGGTACTCCTCGAGTGTTGCTTCATCCAACACTGAGAAACCCATTGCAAAGTGAGTACACACATGCGCACACACTCCATTCAGCAGTACATTATTTTAAATGTGCTATATATTTACACAGGGTGTGTGCTCCAGGTCATGCTGGCTTGCTAATCAATATAAAATGATTTTTCAAAAGTGTTTTAGTTCCCATGCATTATAAATCATGTTTTATAGCTGCTTGAGTATTCTATTAGCAAAACACTGGCCCTGGGCACCGTGGGTGCTCACACTGGTCCGTAGTTCTTTTTCACACGAATCATACTGATTCCACAGTCACCTGTGCTTTTGTGTTCACGACGAGTCGACTCGAAATTCTGTCCTGTTGACTTTTTTCCTGGACGTTTTATCATCGCAGGGTTCTCAGACCACTTGTCCACAGTTGAAAAATGGATATGGCTTTCAAACTGGTTATTTTTCTTGATGAAAAAGGAGTGAACTGAGGTAAAACTGCCATTATTTGTCAGCTTAAGAGCTATAGTTCAGCGGAACTGAAGTTCAGAACAAGGACAAAATATCATCTCTGTGACTTGTTTGGTGCCAGATCGGGTAGTTTGTTTCAGAAACTGCTGATCTCATGGGGTTTTCACACACACTCGTCTCCAGAGTTTACACAGAAGGTTGTGAAAAACAAACAAGCAAACAAAAAAACATCTAGTGAGTGGCAGTTAAATGGACAGAATGTTGATGAGAAGTTGGGAGCAGAAAGCCCAGACTGGCTGCCCATAACAGGGAGGCAACAATAACTAAAAAAGTAGTAGTAAATAAGTCAGTGGCAGGTCATGCCTTCGTTGGTGTCGATATAATACAGAAACATATTATCACAGAGTGCTGCATCTTAGACAGATATCTCATGAATGAATGTCATTACTAAAGAAGGAAGCCCAATTAACACAATTCAACAAATCTCCTTTCACTGCAGCCACAGCTGAACCACCAGCATACATCATCAGGGTTTTCTATGCGTTTTGCACATTTATAATTTGCACATTAAATGAAGGCAAATTGTGGGTTTTTTTTGCACATGCTCTACAGGAAAGAACACACAACAGTATGCACGATTTAAGCTTTAAAAAGCTTGAGAACTTTTTTTGATTGACCTTTCCTCATGATATCCAGCTTTTCTTGAAAAGTCCATCTTCTAAAAGTCCTTGTAAGTGTATCTGTGGAAAAAAAATCAATTTCTTCTTCTCTGTCTGTCATGGACAGAGAATAAATGGATTTTTGGAATAAATACCAGCTATAAAATCCACATTTGAGCTTGTGCAGTTTGCTACAGATGCTGTTTGCGAGCTCTGACCATCCGATCAAACGACATGAAAATGCTGATGTTATCGAATGCCTGCTCCAGTTAATGGAAGCGTCAAGTTATTCATTCATCAATCAGACTTGGACTTCTTTTGTTTTGATCAGGACCAATAGTGCAAACCACAAACCATTTTTAAATTATGTTTGATTTGTTGTGCGTACACGTGACAAGAAATGCCGAATCAGATCGGAATAGATCGGAATGGTTAAATGGCCCATGCTCAATTGTTTTCAAAAAGCTGTATGTTATTTGTGATTCAGCCCCTATAACAGGCTCTATAACAGGCTCTCTATAACAGCTTTGACACAAAGCAGGGCAGTTGAATGGCACATAGTAATGGTGGTTATAATGGTGGTGCTAATGGTTTTAACACGTATCATTATAATGTTCTGCAGGTTACCATTTTTATGATTTATGTTTTTTGCTTGCTATCTATTATTAAGTAATCACATGGATATTTAGTATTGATTATTAAACTTTCTGTAAAGGCCAAACCAAATAATCCCATCAGAGCGTCAGTAATGTTTCTTTTCTTAGCAGCCACAAATTCACAGGTTTATTGATAAAAGACAATCATACTTAAATTATCAAACATGTACGGGGCATGGCTATTTTTTTCAGTATGGCAACCACAAAATTCCATAAAAGTTAAACCTCGGGAACTGTAAATGGCAAAATAATGAGAATTGAGAAAGAGCACCAAATGCATTGAGCTCAAATGTACTCTTTTTGTAACTGTGCATGCATGTATGCAAAATGGCTGCCATGCATGTCGTCAGTATTTTAGAGCTTTGCTTGTGTATATCTTAAAAGTTGCTCGTACAAGTTTGGAAACACCTAGTATTTTTGGTTTTTGAGTCAAATGCAAAAAAACACACAAGAATGTGACAGTGAATGATTAAAGTCCAGATATGACTTTTTTTTTTGCTTTAACATATAAACTTATTTAAGATGGAGTGCAGGAGAGAAAGCTATTCCACATCTCATCCACAGTCAAACTTTGAGGTGGAAGCTTAATGGTTTGGGGTTGTTTTGAAGGAGGGAAGGTACTAAAGATACTGAACCAACATGGCTAACATTCCATAATTCAACTCTATGTAATTCCATCTGGACTGTGGCTGGAACCAACTTCACCATACAACAGAGATGTCTATGACCGACCAGCTTTGAATTTCAAATCACATACTAACCAATTTTATATAATGTTGAGTGTTTGGTTTTTACAAACTGCTTACAGTTTCTAAAAAAAGCTATGAAATGCAGCTCATGACAGCATGACAATCACAATGACAGAAGGTTTTAACAGGGACAGAGCACTTTACTGTCCTTAACATCAATATGCATAAAATTTTCCACTACAGTTTTTTAAAGATTTTAATGATGCATTGTGATAAAAAAAATCATGCA